>NW_022436950.1:38904322-38920444 GCF_009761245.1 Sapajus apella
GGGAGGGGAGTGAGGGATAAAAGACTACAAATATGGTACAGTGTATACTGCTTGGGTGATGGGTGCACCAAAATCTCACAAATCACTACTAAAGAACCTACTCATATAACCAAATACCACCTGTACCTGAATAACTTATGGAAATAAATAAATAAAAATAAAAGCCAGCCTATTAATGTTACCAAAAGAAAAAAAAAAGCACCAAAAGGAGAACATTTTAGGCACTGAAATGACCGACTTTATGACAGCTGGCTGAGATGTTTGGGAAGCAGGGAATGAGGGCCTTGATGGAATTGTTGGTAGCAGTTATGGCCCCAGCCAACGGAAGCCTCTCACTAGCCAGGGGAGAATGCAATGCTTATTCCTCAGTATCCTCTGCTTCAGGGTTTTGGAGCAGGCGTCTGCATAAGGCAAAGATTGCTGAACTTTGGAGTCTGGACTCTGCATTAACCAGTTAGCTGGGCGACGTGGCACAAATCATTTACCCCTCTGGGTCTCAAATTCCTCAACCTGATTGGCTCCCAAAAGCCCTCCCACCTCTGACATTCCACATGTTTTGTCTGTGAAGCTAATTTAGTATTACCTTCTCGGGGGATAGTCCACATTTGGCTGCAACTTCCGTGATACAAGATTCAGTGATCAGCCCTGCCTGAGGAAATCCAAACCCACGAAAAGCCGTGTTGGATGGAAGGTTGGTTCTGCATGCCCAAGCCTGGCAGCGCAGGTTGGGAAACTTGTAAGCATTGTCCATTTTCAGAATTCCCATTTCTATCACCTAGAGAAACCCAGAGTTGAAGCAGTAAGACCTTCTGAACCTGTTTTACCATCCTACAACCTCAGATCAAAACTAGGCTGGAAATGGCAGCCCACTTTACATCCCACCAAACATGCTAAAATATTCCCATGCCCCAATTAAACACATTTTTGCTGTAAAATAATTTTTAAGTATTTGAATAAGTTTTCCTTCGGGAGCATTATTTTTTATTTTCATATTTTGTAGTTAATGCATTTTTTTAAAGATTTCAAACATTTACAAAAGCCTTTGATATGTTCACAGGCCCTGAGCACTGAGTTTATAGAACGTAATGACTACAATATCCTGGAAGACAGAGAAAACAGAAAAAATGTTCGGCATTGGGTCTAATGTATGGTTCTCAATAAGGAGCAATCTTTTCCCTGCTCCTGGGGACATCTGGCAATGTCTGAAGACACTTTTCATTGTTAATATTTTGGTTGAGACATTTTTTTTTAATTGAAATGGAGTTTCGCTTTTGTCTGGGCTGGAGTGCAATGACACAATCTCAGCTCACTGCAACCTTCGCCTCCCAGGTTCAAGTTATTCTCCGGCCTCAGCCTCCCAAGTAGCTGGGATTACAGGTGTGTGCCACCATGAACGGCTAATTTTGTATTTATAGTAGAAACATGATTTCACCATGTTGGTCAGACTGGTCTCGAACTCCTGACCTGAAAGTGATCCACCTGTCTCGGCCTCCCAAAGTGCTAGGATTATAAGTGTGAGCCACCATGCCCGGTCTGGTTGAGGCATTTTTGTTTGGGGTTGGGCTGGACATGGTGGCTCACACCTGTAATCCCAGCACTTTGGGATGCCAAGGTGGGAGGACTGCTTGAGCCTAATAGTTTGAGATCATCTCTGGCAACATAGTGAGACCCCATCTCTACAAAATAATAATAATAAATTAGCCAGGCATGGTGGCATGTACCTGCAGTCCCAGTTATCTGGGAGGCTGAGATGGGAGGATCATTTGAGCCACTGCACTACAGCCTGGGCAATAGAGTGGGTCTCTGTGTCTCAAAAAATAAAAATAAAAAATAAGAAGACTAGAGGGTGGTAATGCCACTGACACCTACAAAGTAGAGGCTAAATATGATACAATGAGCAGGACAGTTCCCACCATAAAGAGCTACACACTCCAAAATATCAGTAGGGCCAAAGTTGAGAAAGCCTCCTGGTCTCATGTGTGCATCTGGGAAAAGAGCTCTAAGTATGAGAAGCCTGGGGGTACCACACAGATACAACTCAGCCAACATCTCTGGGCTCACACTATGGGCACCAGGAAGTAACACATGGTATCCCTGCAATGATGGTCATTATGCCTTTATAATTAAGTATTACTTAACTATTGGACATTTCCTGATTTAAATCATTTTATGTAACACTCTTTCAGGAATGTTAACTTGCTCCTTAAAACACTTACGAAAAAAAAAAAACAAAAAACACTTACAAGTAATGATTCATCCAGGGAGGCGCCTGCATTGCTATAATGTTCCATGTCCAGGGCCAAGATTCTGCCATCATTCATGAATCCAGCCTGGGGAAGAGAACCGACATCAGGGAACAGGGGCCAAGTCTCTCTAAAGTTTGTCATTTGCAAACCTTCCATGCAGGGGAAAAGCTTCCTGACATCGGATTTGGCAGTGGTTTCTTGGCTATATAACTAGCTTTGTGATCTTAGGCAAGCTATGTAACCACTCAGACTATCTGTGAAATGGAAGTAAATAAGGTAAGACATAGAAAATTATAGGCAAGTGCCTAAAACAAAACAAGTACTCTAAATATAATTAATATTACTATCATAAATAGTATTAATATCACCTATCCTCACACTACTCTCCATCAGAAAACATTATTTTATCATAGTTTTAGTCACATTATGACAATGGCTTTTGTCACTATAATCCAGTCCTCTCTACAAAGTCCCATGGTGGTGAAGGACATTTCTGCTTCAAGGTCCAGTTGTCACTCCTTCCCCCAGCACTTACACAAACAAGCTCTTCATTGTTCTTCCAGATCGTTCCTCCTTCCAACTCGTCTCTTTCTTCCAAAACCTTCCAAGTCATGTTTGCAGTTTTAGTCTTCATTGCATTTTCCAATATTTTCACTACTCCTGTTTTATTTTACAATATAATGCCTCTTGGACCCATCTCTTCTACAACTTACTATCATATCTCAGACCCCAACTGCTTCACGTCTGAATGCATCAGCTACCTGCCGCTGGTTCACCAGCCTCCATCCTCTCTCCTCCCAAGACTATCCCGTTACCCTCCCCAAAGCACAGTGTTTAATATAACACTGAGCCATTCAAGGATCCACTCTGTCTCACTCTTTCTTATAAGATCAAGTTTACTCCACATTCTGGGACTCTAGGCCCCTCTCAGGCATCACCTAAACCTATCAATCCTATTTTTCCCTACCCTCCAGAAAGGGCTCTGTGTTCTAATTCCCCCTCTCCCCTTACTCCTTACTCCTGCCTCTACCAAACATGCCATGTTCATTATACCTCTGTAGTTTTGCTCTTACTATTCCCACACCTGGCATACCTTCTTTCTGTCTATCCATTCTTTTTTTTTTTTTTGAGACAGAGTCTTCCTTTGTCACCCAGGCTGGAGGGCAGTGGCGCGATCTCAGCTCACTGCAACTTCTGCCTCCTGGGTTCAAGGGATTCTCCTGCCTCAGTCTCCCAAGTAGCTGGAATTACAGGTGCATGCTGCTAATTTTTTGTATTTTCAGTAGAGATGGGGTTTCCTTGTGTTGCCCAGGCTGGTCTCAAGCTCCTCAGGTAATCCACTTCCTTCGGCCTCCCAAAATGCTAGGATTACAGGTGTGAGCCACTGCACCCAGCCTCCATTCTTGAAGGCCTATGTTTTACCTTCCCTAAGAAGATGGCTGTATATACTCCAACTCATATTCATCTCTCCATCTTTTAACCTGAGATTGTTATGTTTTTATAATGACTTCACATATGTCTTATTTAAAAGCTCCTTCAGGATAAAGTTTACTCTAACAAATCTTTTTGAACTAAATCAAATTCAAAATACAGTTTAGAGTGAGTGTGATTCGAAATGGAAACAGTCATTATCTCCTAAAAAAATATTTAGTTATGCAGTTTTGTGATAGAGACAATGCTATGCATTTAACAAATCCCATTGTCTTTCATCCTGGGCACACAGGAAGATGACATTTCCCAGCCTCCCTTACAATTAGGTGAGAGAGGTCTTGCCAATGACATCTGGATACAAGTGAGGTCCACAACTTACAGGTCCAGTGCCTAAAACCTAAACACCTACCACGTGACACTCCATGCTCTCTCTGTCTTCCCTGTCTGCTGCCCTCAGCAGAAGATCCCCTGGGAGACTCAGAATTTGTGGGCAGTGATATCTGATAAAACTTTCTGTGATGATGACAATGTTCTGTGTCTGCGCTGTCCAGTATCGTAGACATTAACCACATGTGGTTACTGAGCACTTGAAAAATATAGCTAATACAACTACAGAACTAAATTTTTAATTGTATTTGATTTGGTTAATTTAAATTTAAATAGCCATGTGCTCCTAGTGACCACTATATTGGATGATGCAGTTCAAGGGCATAGTGGCACCAATAAATGAAAACAGCTCCAGTCCCGGAATGATTTTATAAAGCAGAATACTCCCCTTTTGTCCCCTCAATAATTATATTGAGCTGTTACTTGGGCAAGAAATGACATAATGAAAGTTTAAGAGCTTTTAGTTCTTAGTGAGAACAGTTAGCCCACTCTGACAAGTAAAATTTTTCTTACAAAGCAAAAGAATTGGCCAGGTGCAATGGCTCACACCTGTAATCCCAGCACTTTGGGAGGCCGAGGTGGGTGGATTACAAGGTCAGGAGATCGAGACCATCCTGGTCAACTGGTGAAATCCCGTCTCTACTAAAAATACAAAAATTAACTGGGCGTGGTGTTGTGTACCTGTAGTCTCAGCTACTTGGGAGTCTGAGAATCACTTGAACCTAGGAGGCGGAGGTTGCAATGAGACAAGACTGTGCCACTGCACTCCAGCCTGGTGACAAAGGGAGACTCTGATAACAATAATAAAAATAATAATAAAGCAAAAGAACCACGATTTTCTACTACAACTTTTTTCTATGAATTTCTGGAACCCCATTTTACAAAAATATCCTTGATATATTGAAGAATGAGGAAACCATTTGCAAATAATTGCAATTTCACATAACACTACAGTTATGGGAATTATTCTACTTTTACTTATTTTATATGTGGGAATAAGTGTGGCAATCAAATCTACTTTAATGGACGTACACACTCACGTTTTCTAGTTGTTCACTCTGTACAGCCAATGCCAGCTGGCACTAAGTGTTTTATTTCTGAAAATGACATTTTTGAGCAAAGCGGAAAAGCCTCATTGAACCAGCTGGTAATCAAAAGCACAATGAATGGAAAGTTAAATAGATGCTCTGTTTGTTGATTTGCTCATTGTTACTTCCCATTAGAGAGCAGCCAAAGGCTGCCCTGTGCACTGATAGGATGTTATATCTACAAGGTAAATCTTTCTTCCATGCCTTCTTATACTTACTTTGTACTTTCCAAGGTAAGGATGGCGGCCTCCAGTTATTAACATGTCTTCTCCTCGTTCCAGAACACAGCGAACTGCACGACCATGTCTAAAACAGAAAAAAAGCAAGCGAGGTAAACTCTCTTACCTAGTAGGCATTATCTGGGGTTTATATAACTCCTAGCAAGAGCCTGAGTGTAGCTGAGTGGAGCTCACACGCATCACAGAACAACACAACTACTTCCCATGACTAGTCTCTGCTGATCTCAGAAATACGCAGTGGCCTTTCCTCCTGTTAGGTCAGGAAACAACACCAGGCACTTGCAACTTGTGGGACAGAGGCTCTTGGGTGCTAGGGGCTCCAGGGCATTGCTTTGGGACATTTCCCATTGTAATAACAACATTTATTAGAGGAAAATGATCCCACAGTCTTATTTTAGATTGGCCACAAATGGAAGAATGCAGGTGCTGCCTAACTACCAAGTGCTCCCTGATAGAGAGATCTGGAATCAAGGTCTTTTTGCTTCCTGGGATGGAGAAATTGACTCATACTACTCAGCAAACAAATTAAGCCTTCTGGGTGTGCCTGCTCCAGAGAAAATGTTCCATTAGAATGTTTTGAGATCCTCAAAGGAAAATGACAATATAAATGAATATAAGTATAACAAAAGCAAAGTCTCAAGTCAATATACATATACACATACATATACATATATACATACACATGCATGTACACACATACACAAATGTATATGTATATGTGTGTATATGCATATGTGTATGTGTATATATAGGTACATGGTTCAAAAGTCATATATATGACCTCAACATATATAGTTCAGTCCAGCAGGTGCAGAGGACAAGTAACTCCCACCCGTTCAGGACCTGTTTCTGTCTACTTTCTGGGTATCATAATATTTTTTCTGTGGCTTTTATTATTTTCAGTAATTGATTTTTATTTTGGTTTCTATAGGACAATATAAGACGAGTAAATGTAATAAGCTGGCAGCTTGTGTGTTTGTATAGTATATGTGATATTAAATAATCTTGGCCCAGTTTCTTCCTCATTGATTCTGACAGTGAGAACTTTCAGCGTGACTTCATTTTATTTTTAGCATATTTTCTCCACTTACTTGTTTGCAGCAAAAGCAGTGACGGCTGCAATGGTTCCAGTCTTGAACACCTTCCCTCCAAACGCTCCACCAACACGCCTTACATGACACATGACCTTGTTAGCTGGGAGCTTCAAGGTTGAGGCAACTATGTCCTGTGAACAATAATAGTTCTGATTAATCTGATCCATCTTCAGCAAGAACTTAAATATGAGTGTCATTGTCATACCCATGACCTTAACACACACAAAAAAAACTGTCCTCTGAAATGGGAGTGTGACAGTCACTAGATGTTTTGATTCTTTAATGTTGTACATGATACCCACACCGTGTGGTTATGCTAAATAATGGGATAATGTCCAATAACCCTGGCACACAGCCCCAACTGATCTCCAAAGTACTTGGTTATAATGACATTGCCAAAACTAATTAGTAGTCTTTTCATTACCAGTGAGATATTTTTGTGCTCATACTTTTTTGTATTTTCCCCATGAATTACACCTAAATTATCCTATTCACATTAATCCCTAGATATACATTTCCTGTAGCCTTGGGATTTTGCAGTCTTCTAAGCCTCGCTCAGCATGGGTCTTTTCCCTGCATTCTATTATCTCTACTGGAAATTAAGCACTTCTCAGGCCAGTATGGTGGCTCACAACTGTAATCCCAGCACTTTGGGAGGCCAAGGCAGGTGGATCACCTGAGGTCAGGAGTTCAAGACCAGCCTGGCCAACATGGCAAAACCCCATCTCTACTAAAAATACAAAAATTAGCCAGGTGTGGTGGTATATGCCTGTAATCCCAGCTACTCAGGAGGCTGAGGCAGCAGAATCACTTGAACCTGGGAGGTAGAGGTTGCAGTGAGCTGATATTGTACCACTCTACTCGAGCCTGTGTGACTGAGTGAGACTCTGCCTCAGGAAAAATAAAAAAATCGCTTCTCAATTCTTGCTTGGATTGCTGCTGAAGTTTAAAGTTGACCAGTTGGTCTTTCCTAGATGCAGATCTCACTCTTTTCTGCCATTTTAGTGATTAGGGGTCATTTAGTCTTAACAATGATTCTTACAGATAGGAAGCCTGAGATGGATAAGGTGATGGACCCAACAACCCATGCAGAGTAAAGAGCAAAGCAGGCCTGGAATGGAGTTCCCCTGAACCTCCTTAGGATCCCACCTTTTACAAGGCCTCATTCTCCACAGTCTCACATTCCTACCCCTCTGCTAACAGCACTGGCTCCTTAGAATCAAGACCTCTCTGCTTCATTTCCCTAACTCTCACCCTGATGCCTAAACCTAGCCTTCCTAAAGGCATCCTCCATTCCAGCTTTGGTAGTCATTGTGCTATTCCTCCTTCTTTCCATGCACACTGCCTGGGATACAAATGTTTGCAGAAGAAATGAGTAAATGAATAGATGTCATTTGATCTTGCTGCGGAATTGCCTGGAAGGGACCTCTTGTGTCCTACCATCTAGACAAACCTCACTCTCACTTTGAATCCAAACTTAAGACTTCTCTGTGGGACTTCCTGGATGATTCTAGCCCTTGGCAAAGTCTCCTTTTTCCTAATTTCTCCACTCATGTAAATTTTGCTTTCACTGATTTAGCACCTGGTTGCATCCTTTTCAATAATGTTTCCTAACTGTTTCATGTGAGTTAGGCACCATAGGCTTTGGAGAGCAGATCTTCCTCTTTCTTCTTTTGTGTTCTTAACAGTTGTGCCAAGAGCTGAGCAAAAGAGAGCTGCTGATTCCGTAACTGATTTTAAAGCTATAATCCACAAACAAAAGGCCTCTACTTTAATAACACTGTTTTAAAAGCATTGAACTATGGCTATTAATACCCAAATCAATATGGCTATTAGTATTCAATACTTCTTCAGTTCCTGAAGAAATGACATTTTTTGTTTTGTTTTGTTTTGTTTTGTTTTAGAGACAGGGTCTCACGCTGTCTTCCAGGCTGGAATGCAGTGGTGTGATCATAGCTCATTGAAGCCTTGAGCTCCTGGGTTCAAGTGATCCTTCCACCTCAACCACCCAAATACACTTTAATCTCTAATTGCTTTTGATATATTTCACTGGCCAGAAATCATTTAGCCATGTCATCTTCATAAAGGCCCATGTTACCTGTATATATTTGGGAAACTGGGTGGACACGTAGACATCCATTTCTTGATCCTCTCCTTTGGGAACCACAAGCATGCTTTGGGTTTCCATATAAAAATGTTCTTGACCTCCCATATGTATTTCACCTGTTACAGGAAAATACATGAAAGTCAAGGAGGTATTTAGAAAAAACAGGTAGTGTCCCAGAGCTGTTATCCCATTGTATAGAAATTCCACTGACAGTGCTTCTGCTGGGGCAACAGGCTGCACAGTGAAGTGTAACAAACAGCAATGTTTAGCTTTCAGTCTACTTACAGATTTGAAATAAAGTTCTGTAGGAGAATCTTTTGTGTCTGCTAATACCTAGGTCACAGAGTCCTAGAGAAAGGTGTATGACTTTCTGGAGCCAAAAGCAGAGGGGTCTTGATTTAGTAGATCATAAGGAGCCAGCGCTGTTAGCAGAGGAGTAGGAACGTTAGAACGTGGAGGCTTACAGTTCTAGGGCAAGTGGGAGTAGATGTACTGCTCCCTGTCCCACTTGTTAAGTACAGATAACCCTGAACACTATTTATAAAACAAATAGAAGAAGACTCTGAAAAGTGGAAAGAGGGCAGACCAGGTAAGGACTTCAGGACCAAAGGAAAGACACAGCAGTGAGTTCAGTGGGTTTTGTTGTTGTTGTTGCTGTTTGCTTCAGATATCCCAGACTTAGTTCCATAGAAGCCAGCAATTTAAAAATAACAACAGGCAAAGACAAAAAAAAAAAGCCTCAAGAAAAGCCCACTCGCCCTAGCCAAAGGACCAGAAAAGGGGAAGACTAGAAAGACAAAAAACTTTTAGACAATAAGCACTCTACTCCAGGCAAACACCATGGAAAATAACTGCAGCCCCACCCCTACTGTAAAGGTGGAGTGGAAAATCTATAGTTCCACCCTTGACAGGCTGCAGTGAGGTATCCCAGCCTCTCTGTTGGAGTGGTGTCAGCAGACGCCACATGGGGAACCTGGACTTACAACACCTACCTAGCAGTAACAAGGCATCACCCCTTTCTTCCCCATCAGCAAAAGGTTGAAGTAGTCTAGTAAAACAGAATATTCTGGCAAAATAGAATATTTAAATAAGATCCAAAGTCTCAACAAAATATCTAAAATATCCAGGATACAATCAAATATCATTCATACAAGGAACCAAGAAAATCCCAACTTCAATGAGAAAAGACAATCAACAGATACCAACACTGAGATGATATAAATGTTGGAATTATCTAACAAGGATTTCAAAGCAGCTGTAATAAAAATGCTTTAATAAGCAATTACACAAACACTTGAAACAAATGAAAAATTTGAAGGCTTAGCAAAGAAATAGAAAGTATAAAAGAAAAAATAAATAGAAATTTTAGAATTAAGACATATGAACAAAATTTTAAAAGCTCAAGGGATGGGCTCAGCAACAGAATAGGGAGAAGAGAGGAAATGATTAATATACAAGAATATAGAACAATAGAAATTGGCCAATCTGAAAAGTTGAAAAAAATAGACTGGAAAAAAAATAAACAGAGCCTCAGGAACTTATGTGGCTATAACAAAAGATCTAACATTTGTGCCACTGAGATCAAGTATTTGAAAAACAATGGCTAAAAATGTCCCCAAATTGGCAAAAGACACAAATCTACAAATTCAAGAAGCTGAGTGATCCCAAATAGAATAAATTTGAAGAAATACACATGCCAAGACACATCATAGTCAACCTTTAGAAAGCTAAAGACAAAGACACCATCTTGAAAGCTATGAGAAAGAAACACTACTTTATCTATAGGAAAAAATCATAGTGAAACTCTGTCTCTATTAAAAATACAAAAGTCAGCCAGGCGTGGTGGTGGGCACCTGTAATCCCAACTACTTGGGAGGCTGAGACAGGAGAATGGTTTGAACCTGGAAGGTGGAGGTTGCAGTGAGCTGATATCATGCCACTGCACTCTAGCCTGGGTGACAGAGTGAGACCCCATCTCAGAAAAAAAAAAAAAAAGCACTTTCAAAGACAGCAGATTTCTCTTCAGGAATTGTGGAGGCCAGAAGAAGTGGTAAAAATTTTTCTACTGTGAAAATGCCTGTTGACTCAGAGATCTGTATCCAGCAAAAATATCTTTCAACAATGAAAGAGAAATCAAGACATTTTCTGATGAAGGAAAACTAAGAGAGTTTGTTTTAAACATACTTACCCTAAAATAATGGCTAAGGGAAGTTTTTGAAACAGACAGAAAGTAAATTTTTTTTAAAATAAAGAAATCTTGAAACATCGGGAAGGAAGAGAAAACAACAGAAAGAATAAAAATACCAGTAAATACAATAGACTTTCTTTCTCCTCTTGGGTTTCCTTAATTGCATCTGAAGCAGAATTATAACATTGTTTCATGTGATTCTTAATGTATGCAGAAGAAATAGTTAAATAGAATCAATTATATTATAAAGAGGAGAAGGATGTAAAGGGAAGTAGTTTCTTCACGTGACTTGAACTTGTAAAATGTTGATACCAGGCTGTGATATTTTATACTTTATGCATATAAATTTTATTTTATACGTGTGTGTGTGTGTGTGTGTGTGTGTGTGTGTGTGTGTAAACTAGAGCTACCACTAAAAAAAATCTGTACAAGGAGGTATACTGATAAATGCTATAGATTAATCAAAATGAAATTCTAAACAAATATTCAGGCAACTCGCAGGAAGGTGGGGAAAAGAATAAAAAGCAGAGGGAACAAACAATATAATTATTACTGGCCATCATGTTAGTGGAAGGCAGTATTCTTAAATTTAAAAATTTGCTCAGTAATAGTGATTTGCAAATTGTTTGAGGGAGATTCCCAATGGGATGTTTTATATTGAAATCTGGACTTCCTATGTTATCCAAAATCTGAGCTCAAAAAATAGCACAGAAAAATGAAGAGATTCTGCTTCACTTATAAAATATAAACATTAAAATATCACAAGCTCAGACCTTAACTTCAATTTAAGCTTTTTCAAAGTCTGAAGACCCATGTCATTGTCACTAGGCTCAAATTCAAGCTTGCAGTATTATTGATTCTGCCTATCCACTCAGAATTTATTTTGTTAAGTAGTCATGTTATTTAAAATATACAGACCTAAAAAAAAAATTAGACAGAGCTAATTTAAATTCTGTTTAAATCTGTACAGTAGGCAAAGTTTTAGAAACCTGTTACATTGCACCCCGACAATCCCCACCCATAGTGCCTCCTCTTCACCTTAGGGTGCTGCTTTCAACTCTCCAGGTTGGAAACCAATTTAATCAACTAATCTCTGAGATAAAATGTTATCCCACTATGGGTTTAGGAGTGATTCCTCTAGGCAAATTTGCATTTTAATAAGAGGTCCTTAAAGCCCCAAATCTACTACAATGTGAAGGTGTCTATCTGTGCCATGACCAAAAGGACAGGTTTAGGGAAAATAACCTCAGCTTCCGGGCTGCCTGTGTCTCTTGCAAATCCTGTAATACAGATTATCCTCTGTGCTCTCCAGTATAAAGCACATCCCCGCTAACAGAATTTTAATGAGATAAATGAGAAGCAGGATAATGTAGAGAAAAGAATACTAACTTTGGAGTTGGGAAAACTCTTAGATTTGATCCTGGTCAATCAGGTAGCCTCTCTAGCCTCAGCTGGCTCATTTGAAAATGGTAATCTTTAGCATCCTCCAGTGCTATGACACCAGGATTAGATAGAACTGAAATATATCTTCCAGCAGATAAGAACAAACAATAATGTCACCCCCTCCAAGAACACATTCTAAGACCTGCTGTAATGCTCCACATATTTTATCTTTTAAACATTTTTTTTTCTTGGAACACCTATTTCCTTCTTTTTTTTCCCTTCAACTTTTAAGTTCTGGGGTGCAGGTTTGTTTCATAGGTAACTGTGTGCCATGGTGGTTTGCTGCATAGATGAACCTATCACTTAAGTATTAAACACAGCATCTATTAACTATTTTTCCTGATGCTCTCTCTCCCCCTACCCCCACTCCTACAGGCCGGAGTGTGGAGTACCTATTTTCTTAGGAGACAGATGAAGTGTTGTTATGATAATTACTTCCATTTACTTCTAAATGAAATAAGTAATCAGAAACTCATAATCCAAATGACAATAGCAGACAAAAGAAAAACTAGACTCAAACTAGTGAGTCAAGAGGATGAAAACTGATTTTCTTTTGCCTTCCCTTCTCTTTACTTTCCTTTTTTTTCTTTTCTTTCCTTCTTTTTCTTTTCTTTTTTTCTTTCTTCTTTTCTTCCCTTCCCTTTCCCTTCCCTTCCCTTCCCTTTCCCTTCCATCCTTTTCCCTTCCCTTCCCTTCCCTTCCTTCCTTTCTTTCTTTCACAGTCTCACTCTGTCACCCAGGCTGGAGTGCAATGGTGTGATCTCATCTCACTGCAATCTCCGCCTCCCAGGTTTAAGCCATTCTGGTGCCTCAGCCTCCCAAGTAGCTGGGATTACAGGTGCTTGCCAGCACACCCAGCTAATTTTTGTATTTTTATTAGAGACTGGGTTTTGCCATGTTGCCCAGGCTGGTCTCAAACTCCTGACCTCAAACAATCCACCTGCCTTGGCCTCACAAAGTGCTGGGATTACAGGTGTGAGCCACAGCACCCAGCTTCCTTCCTTTCTTTTTCTTTCTTTCTTTCTTTTTTTTTTTTTTTTAAATAGAAGGAGTCTTCCTACATTGACCAGACTGGTCTCAAACTCCTGGCCTCAAATGTCCTGCCTTGGCCTTCCAAAGTGCTGAGATTATAGACATGAGCCACTGCACCTGGTATTTATACTGAAAAGTAATGTATAAATGTCCTTTTAAATATTCCTGTATTATTTTTATACTTATCAATAGGGTATGTGGCAGCAACAAAAATTCAAGTAAGTGACAGAATAAACCAATCACCTAATTGAATTAGATAATTAAAGTAGATATCAAGGAAAAATACAATAACGGAATTCTTGCACAAATACTCATTATGTCAAGCAACAAACACGAGAGAAGGAATCCCCCTAAATATTGATATTTCCAACATGCTCATGCCATGAACTCCTATGATAGAAATGTACCTGCTTTTTCTCTTCATTACCGTATATCAAACTCACCCTTCCAGTGTTTTTCACATGTTACTAGCCCTAAGAATTACCTGGAAATTTTGTTAAGACAGATTCCTGGGCTGCTTTGGATCCTCTATAATTCTAAAAAAGGGCACTGGAATCTCTAGGCCTCATAAACATCCCCAGTGATTCCTATAAGGAGAAAATCTTGGAAACACCGGGTTTGATAAATGAACACCTGCCAATGTATCTCACTAATAGACAACCTTTACGGGAGAACAACAACAAAATCATCTAAATCTAATAATCACTGCACACAGTTATTGATTGGTTACTATTTGCCAAGAACACTTGATTATCTCTTATAATCTTTGTAATTCACCTTTGAAATTGTTTTAACTTTATCCATATAATATTAAAACAGGGAGACTGAGCCCTGAGAAGTGCCCTGCTAGGTCACACAGCTAATAAGAAACAATGCCAAGGAAAACTGGTAGGTGACAGTCCCAGGTGTCTTTCCTCCAGCTTGCAGGTGACATTTCCTGGGTCAGCCCCTGAACATGCTTCAAGTTTAACACACCTATGGAGTTGAGACATGATGGGTTTGGAACTTAAGAAGCTGGGCTGACTGATGACATATTACACAGCTCTGGTTGTGCACTCAGGATGACATGTGTCTTAGGAGTCTTCCTATTCTTGTGATAGAGGTTGGAGAGAAAAATTAAGAAGATGGGAGTTGTGTGGGGGTTTTTTTTTGTTTGTTTTTTGTTTTTTTTTTTTGAGATGGAGTCTCCTTTGTCACCCAAGCTGGAGTGCAGTGGCATGATCTCAGCTCACTGCCATAAAAGACATTATTGAGACAACTGGCAAAATTTGAATAAGCTGTGTAGATTAACAGTATATGTGTTGCTAATATTCTGATTTTGATAACTATGTTTATATAAGACAATATCCTGTTTTTAGGAAACAAACACTGACTATTTAGGGATAAAGAGATATACATCATATTTACAATTTACTCTCAAGTGGCTCCGAAGAAGTGTGTGTATGTGTGTATAAAATTGGGTAATCTGAGTGAAGGATATTTGGGAGTTTCTTTAATGTTTCTGCAACTTTTATGTAAGTTTTAAAATTAAAATTGTTTGAAATATTAAAATATTTCAAAGCAAAACGTTTAAGAATTATACTGGAAAGTTATAATTAACAATTTTCTAAGGAGCAAATTTAATTTTAATTACATACACACATACAGAAAAGAATTTTGGAAGAAAGAGAAAGGAGAAAAGGAAGGCAAGAGGAAGGGAAGAGAAAGCAGAGAAGGAAGAAAGGAAGAGAGAATCAGAGAGAGAAAGGATGAAGAAGAGACTTGGGTTTTGGAAATCCTAATAAAACCTATCAATTCAATGGCCAACTTTGTCATTTAGTAGCTGTTGTGTGACCTTGGTTACACTCCATAGTTACTCTGAGCCTCCATTTTCCAGCCTATAAGATTGAGATAATAGTACCCTCTGCAGGGTGGTTGTGAGCAGGAAAGGAAACGACATCTCTAACAGCCAGAGCCTTGATGAGGGAAGAGGGGTCAGGGCACAGGGGAGGGTCTTGCCTCTGTTTTGCCTCCCCATTGGCTCTTCGCCTACCCCAGAGACAGGGAAACACATTGTGAATGGCTGTTTCTGAGGAGCAACACTGCCTAGGCTGCCATATGATTTCCAGAAGACAAAGGAAGGATTAAACTGGACATGCTTAGAAGGCTTCCAGGGTCACTTACCCTTTCCTTACTTTTTTACCTTCAAGAATGTGATCAACCACTTTTAATGCTTCATCAACATTTCCATATTCCAGCTTCCTTTCTGGTTTGAAGAAGGAGTTGTGTTGTATAGCTTCCTATAAAGAGAACAGAAGAGTGAGGTGTCCTGGGTAAGAGATGCTGCCCTAGGGTGGCAGCCACGCCCCACTGTGCATCCTCTGAGCAGGGACAGTTCCTCCCTTCACCTTGTGGTCCCATGCATTTTCACCATGACCCTGGTGAGCCAAGCTAAGAATCCAACTGCAGAGAAACTCCCCCATGAGGAAATGTAGATGTGTCCACTGAGTCAAAAGAAATAATATGCACAGAACAAAACTGGCACCTAAGTGATCTCAGAATGAAACTAGTATTTTCCAGGCAGATTATTCTCTTCACCCCACAATCCATTTCATGCAGCCAAGGCCATACAGCACAGAGCTTCAGAGCCTGCGCTCTAGACCTAGACCGCATCATGCACATTTTCCCCATTTACCAGCTTTGACTGTGAACCTATCACTTCACCTCTCTTATCGCCGTCTATAAAATGAAAGTAACAGGTGTGTGTATAGCTCCAATAGGATTGTGGTTGGTGAAGATAAAATGAAATAAGACATGTGAAGAGCTTATGTGGCATATAGTAAGCATTTAATAAATGCTAGTTGAAGACACTCTAGTGATTGGGATCA
>NW_022436950.1:38920454-39081338 GCF_009761245.1 Sapajus apella
TGAGCATTTCATTTGCACAGGGCAGTAGAGCACCTGGGACCTCCAGCCCTGGAAGTAAGATTTCAGACAAGTCCTGTCTGGGTGCTGTGTACAAATCCATGCATACACTGGCCCCTATTGGCTCTCCCTGGGTGCCCAGTGAAGGGGTATGGTGGTGTACATAACCAGAGATGTAGCTACAATAACATAGATTGGTTTTTAGCTATCCCTGAGAATTTATCTTGCAGTAATCCATGTGTCCACTGACAAATGTGGTATGCCAGCTCCTGCTGGCATTAACTACTGTGAGTTGTTGTCCATCCATGAAATCCATTCTGTTGATGGTTGGGGATTCTCTTATCTCTGTTTTCTTCTGGCCACCAGTAGGTGTCTAGACAACACCCCTTAGAGGGATGTGCTATTGTGATTCTGCCATTTCCCCTATTCAAAAACAGGTTGGTTTGTTTATAGCACAGGTAGGGCAGGTTCTTTGACAGAGTGTTTGTTTAATTGCTTTTGTTACTGACTAGCTATGTAACCTTGGGTAACCCTTTCAGTTTCCCCATCAGAATGGGGATGAAAATAGTTTTTACCTCATAGGATTGTTGTGAGCATTTTGTAAGTGAATGTGTGAAACTGACCTAGAACCATGTCAACCATATAGTGAGCTCTGTATAGGTCCTAGCTATGATCATGCTGTTTTGGTGATTATTATTCATGACAGATTCTGGTAGGGAACACTTTTTTTTCACTGTGGTCATCAGCCTTACCCCTTATGCAAGAGTTCTGATTATTTCCCCATTCCATCTACTCAAAACTCAAAAAGCATAAGTCAGATTAGATCTTTGTGATAGTGACAGAGATATTTGTTTTTGTTCTATTTTTATTGATAACACACTTCCTATTGGAATCAGTCCATATGCTTTCCTTATTAATCCAAGATTAAAGAGATTCCAGGTTGGAAAGAGAAAAGAAGCTAGGTTTCATAAATCCTATTTTTAAAAGTTTAATCTTTTTCAACTTCACTGGCTGCTTGCTCTTTGAGTAACCTTGAGCCAATTTTCTGAATTTTTCTTAGGAAAGTGATAAAAGGAATGTAACGTATAGGGAGAGGGGCATATTTCCCTGCTATAGACTTTGATTAAATCCACTCTGATCCAGTTGATGAAACTTTGAGAGCTTAATCTCTGAACACAATGTGAGGCAATTCTTTTCCACAAAGCCAAAGCTTGTATCTGATGCTGGGATTCTCTGGCAGACAATCACAAGTCTGCTGGCTGATGTGGGGAGGCCTGGAAAAGTGGCATCTGTTATACTTGCTTATCAGGACTTTCATTCAGCTGGAAGGTAGGGGGAGCGAAGAGTAGATATTTTTAGCCTGTGGTATTGGGCAAAGAATTAGAAACAAAATAATTTCTAATAAGTAATTTTAACTCTCCAGCAAAACTTCAGGGGGTGGAATATATGAAGCATGCAAGAATAGCAGGCAACATGTAAATGAAAAGGGCCTGAGAAGGGAATAGAATGTTTGGATTTGAAACTGGCCAGGAAAATCTGGGAGGTCTAAACACGCTTTGACTCCAACTAAACTTTTAAAATTTTGTCTTTTTAACATGATTTTAATTTTAAAACATAAGAAAAATTCCCAGAGACAAACTCCATGTTCCTAGGCATCAAGCAGCACGGCGGGAAGCACCCCCAACACCCGGTTCTCTTGGAGACCCTGATCGTGCCCAGGTCGCTTCCTCAGTTCTGCCTCAGGCCACACTAGTCACCCAGAGAGCAATGTGTTCATTATGCTGTGAGGCTGCTATTGTGTCCCAGAGCACATGCAGCCTGTATGGACTGAGTCTAATCTATTTACGCTACCTCCCCAATGTTCGTAGGCTAGATCTCAGGATTTGTGCTTGGAATGCTGGGGCAATAGGGTTCCTCTTACTCCTTGAACATGAACAAGGAAGCTCAGGTTGTCCTGGTGGCCACCTGTGACCACAGGAGATCAAGACTGAATCGTGGGCAGCAGAGAGTTAGCGGCAAAAGAAACTGTGTCCTTGGGGAAATTGTTAATCCTGAGACTGTTTAGAGGTCACTAAAGTCCCTGTATTCTGGAAGCCACTTTAACCCACATTTTTCTGTTACAGTAGCCAAAAGCATTTTAATCGATATTTGTTCTGGCTCCCAACTGGCACCACCATGGAACTCATTACCTCGATTGTTAGGATCAGTGGCTCCAAGTCTTGATAGACAATCTTTACTCGCTTAGCAGCTCGCTTTGCCTGAACCTCAGAATCGGCAAGCACGGCACAGACAAGGTGACCCACACAGAACACCTATGACACAGAAAGACCTTTGTTGTCAAGGAAGGCAGGCATCAGTTCCTCTCTTTTATTCATTTCTTCCTGCTTCCTAGTACTAGATCACACTAGGGCTAGGGCTACACACATGCAGATGCGACCCCTGCACATCCGTCCATGACTATAACCATAGCCGGCCTCCTGATTACAGGCACTAGGGGAAGTTTAGACCCTTGTGCTCTATCAAAGGAGCATGAGTGATGTCTTAAGGAGAGCTGACTCAGACTTCAGGCCAAGCCTATGAGGCTACGTGAGGGCCAGCCTGTCCCATGGCTTGAAATGTAGCTGTCACATGACAACCAGAGCTGTTCTGAGAGAAACAGCCTCTGCTTTCATGGACAGGGAGAACCAGGGAGTCACAGTTCATCTCAGTCAGAGAGAAAAAGGGGGTGACTTGGGAAGGAAAGTCCCCTTTGATAACAGAACAGTGCTGGTGAGCACATCTCTCCTCACAAACTGCCTTTTCATGAAAAGACTTCATAGCCAAGATGCAACCAAGCAGATAGCATCCCCTTCCTGGGGGGCTGGCAGCTAGGATTATTCACCTGTGGGTGGGGCAGCTAGACTCAGGAGTTCACACAAGGACCAGAGCAGAAGATGGGGAAAATAAACCTTAAGCCTTGAGAAAGGTAAAAACAGTCCGGACTGGAAGAAGTCACCATTACTGCTGAGTTCTCTCTCCTACCTTATGCTGTAAGGATTCACAATTCCAATGTAATCACTCATTTTAAAAATAGGCTTTCAACTATTATGTCTTTTCCACGATGAACGTAAAGCAGTTTTATCAACAGAAAAAAAGGTATTAAAAACATTAAATCTAGCATGAACACAGAAAAGTGTATTCGTTGGAAGGGGACAGTGAAAGACAGAACAATGAAACAAGAATGGCAATGTGTTGGTAATTGTTGAAGTTGGGTGATGAATCTCTGGGGTTCATTGTACAATACTTTTCTTTTTTTGTGTATGTTACAACTTCTACAATGAAAACTTTTTAAAAAGGCATTAAGTGCCATAAATGAATATTTTAAAAAGCATTAAACCAATAAAGGCATCATTCACAATGGCACTGTTCTTTGCTCTCCAAAGATGCCTGATTTTGCTCCTGTGACCTGGCACATAGATGTGGCCCCTACGGTGCTTATACTCTTCATAAGGACATCTCAGAGAGCAGGTACTATCATGCAATTGAGACCAGTTTCACTTTATTTATTTATGCAAAGGCCTTAAATTCTCACTGACTCTGCCAGTGCTGCACAGCCCTGCTTCGGGGGAGTTTCAACCTTGAGTTCCAACTCTCAGTCATCAAGCTTTCATTTCTATGAACCATATCTTCCAGGGAGAGCCAGAGGAAGGTACTGTTTCAAATTATGAAGCCCTTTTGGGTAAACACTGAACTGAGCAGTCTGTTATGCAGAAAACCTGCTGACTGCTGTCCTTGCTGTAACCAAAGTTTTAATCATTTGTAACTTTCACAAGGCAACAATATTATCACTATCCCTCTATTCATTCACCCTGCAATGTGGGAAGCAGTGTGTGGAATATACAGATGAATCAAACATGGAACCTCACTCACAGAATTTATACTAGGTAGAGGAAATATATAAGACAAAACCTAAGACAAATAAACAAGCTTAACACAAGGTAGAAAGTACATTGAAGGTCACTTCATTTTCTCCTCTAGACTTTAAGCTGCATGGAAGTAGAAATCATACATAGCTTGTTCAGTGATGGTGACCAGACATCATAGATGATGCTCACTTTTAAAAAGCCCATTTAGTCCGGGTGTGGTGGCTCACGCCTGTAATCCTAGCACTTTGGGAGATGGAGGTGAGCGGATCACCTGAGGTAAGGAGTTCAAGACTAGCCTGGCCAACATGGTGAAACCCCGTCTCTGCAAAAAATATAAAAATTAGGTGTGATGGTACGTGCCTGTAATCACAGCTATTCAGGAAGCTGAGGCAAGGAATCGCTTGAACCTGAGAGGCAGAAGTTGCAGTGAGCTGAGATCATGCCACTGCCCTCCAATCTGGGTGACAGAGATAAACTCCATCTCAAAAAAATAAATGAAATAAAATAAAATAAAGAGGCCATTTTAACACATGGAAATATGAATGAATGAATCAGAATAAGCTGAGAGAGAGAGAGAGAGGGAGAGAGAGAGAGAAAGAGAGAGAGAGAGAGAGAGAGAGAGAAAGAGAGAGAACTATTTCTGGATTAAAGAATAAGGAAAAAGGCTTTATGGTATAGATATGACTTGAACTTGTAGTTGAACTGACCACACGGAGACTGGCACAATAATAAGGGATTCTCAGGGAAGGGATTTCCAAATTAAAGTTATCATGAATATGTCTTTATTTACTCATACCATTAGCAGCATGCCATCTCACTATTAGAAAATATAAAACACCAAATAATCTTTTATATAACTAATGTCTTACTTATATGGAAAATGAATATATTTTTATAAAAAGCATTCTAAGAATACTGCAGTCTTTCACGGTGTACCAAATTAGATGGTTTCTTTAAGAAAATATGAAGCACCATTAACTGAGAAAGTTATTTTTCAAACAGAAAGCAAAAATGCAGTACCTTATCTGTTGCCAGAAATGTCTCAGTTTCGGTGAAAAAGCAGAAGGAATTGACGTCACTAAGATGTTCTGCTGTCATGATGTCCACTACACCGGGCATGCTGAGAGCTTCTGACAGATCAATAGACCTAGGTGGTATATACAGCAGAGCTCCTGAGAGCGGCCATAAAGCCCGAGAACATGGTTAATTGGAAAATAAGATATGAGAGATGTAAGAACTGTCCAACAGTCTCTGCCAGACAATTGGGAAAAAAATTCTTGGGACAATGAAGTTGTAGTAAATCCTACATTTCAATCCCATTTCATGTCTGGTCTGAATTGGGTATCACCAACAAATAGCCTATTTATTCACACCATTAGTTTTCACTAATGTGACTTAGATGAAAAAGCAGTCATTTGCGCCCATTGGATAAGAACTTTATCACTTACACAATCTTAGCATGAGCTCTTGAACTAGTCACAAAAGTCAAGAAAAGTTCCTGGTCCACCAGAGGCATGTCATCACAGTAGATGGCCTCCCCTGTGGCATGCTTCACACCAGACAGATGCATGATGGGGTGGCCAACTGGGTCTTCAGGATGCTGCTTTGGGCCTATTTTCTGTTTAACGAATAACCAAAATATACTTTTATATTTCTACAGAGAAGGCAGGAATAGTCTTATTATACACAACTCCTATAAGAAGGCAGTATAACCAGAAGAACACTTTGCATATGAAAAATCACTATTGGGCTAGGCACAGTGTCTCATGCCTATACTCTCAGCACTTTGGAAGGCTGAGGTGGGCAGATCACTTGAGGTTAGGAGTTCGAGATGAGCCTGGCTAACATGGTGAAACTCTGTTTCTACTAAAAATTAAAAAAAAATTAGCCAGGTGTGGTGGTTCACGCCTGTAATCCCAGCTACTCAGGGGGCTGAGGCTACAGAATCGCTGGAACCTGGAAGGCAGAGGTTGCAGTGGGCCGAGATCACACCACTGCACTCCAGCCTGGAAGACGATAGAGACACCATCTCAAAGAAAAAAAAAGTCACTATTAGTAACACCAGGAAAATAAACCTACTACGGTAATTCATTAGGCCAACTGGTATGTCGATCCATGTTTTTATTTTTCACTTTTTAAAAAATATAGACCCCAAACATCACTAATGGAAATTCCATTTGTGTAAGTAAACAAATTTAAATCTTTCTTCTTGATGTATAAAGTTATGTCCTCTTGCCAATACTTATGTATCTCTTTAAATTTTATTATCAAAATGACTTTACTGTTTCTATATAAGCATGACACATATTTTACGGAAGAGTATGATGATATCATGACTATGTTTATAGAAAATATTGAGGGTATTACTTCAACCAGAAGAGCCTTTTTTTTTTTTTCTATTTTGAAAGAGGAAATATAAGAAATAATTGGCAAAACTCTTAACTTAGACAATCCTTGTAGAGAATGAAGCCAAGGGAACCTGCAATGGGAGCAATGATTCACTAATGTTCTTTCTTAGGGCCCCAGGGAGCAGAATGTCTTCCTGGTGGCTCTGTAAATACCTCAAATGTGTTTCATTAACCAAAGTGGAGATTAATCAGCACAATGTCTGCCCTGGTATTTCAAATATGGGAGTTTCTGACTTTCCCATTTGGGTGTATATTGTGAAAAGAATTGAAGGCATGAAGAAAGAAGGAGAAAGAGAGTGAAGAGACATGA
Organism: Sapajus apella; assembly: GCF_009761245.1. Lineage (NCBI taxonomy): Eukaryota > Metazoa > Chordata > Mammalia > Primates > Cebidae > Sapajus > Sapajus apella. The sequence continues at coordinate 38,927,075 of NW_022436950.1, forward strand.
TATAAGCTGAGCTCAGAGCCCAGGGTGAAGGCTGTGGCTGAGGAGTAACCTGCTAAGCCTTGGCGGGCGCCCCCATCTGTAACTCACTGTGGCAGCATTGCACTCGGTGCTGGGACTGAGGCCAGACTCCCAGAGGCTTTCTCTGGAAGACCTGTGGGTGAGGGGCATACAGTCATGTTGGCCAGATTGAGGTCAGGTAAAAGCTATGGACACCTCCCCTTTCCATCCTGCAGTTCACATGATCACCCTGAGTCCTGGATCTTCCTTTGAGATAAGCCTTACAATACCAGGCTACACATCAGTGGGAAGGACGGAAGAGAGAACAAGTCACCAACAGAACACGTACTGCTTAAAAATCTTTACTGGGAGAAAAAAGAAGAAACAGACCTATTTCCCACATGGTGTCCTTCAAGGCATCTGAAGCGGGGAGAAAAGCTAAATTCTTTTGCATTTGATTACCAGAATGTGCAGTTTGAGAAAGCCTATTCAATATATTTCACAGCTGTGAACAATAAGTTAGATATTGAATCCATCTAAAATAGTATCTCATTTCACTCTTCACTGCAAATTTTCCTATTTCAAAGTCCGCCCTGGTCCAGTGAAAGTGCTCCAAGGCTCTTGCTCTATGGAACTGAAGAGAAGCTGTCTGGATTCCCCTGATTAACACATTCCCTTTTCCTGCAGATGTTTTACTTTCCTTTCCTTTCTGGACATTTGTATTTTATTCATCCAATCCCATAAATGGAGGAGAGCTCTGGTTATAATGTAGAACTTTACTTAAGACAGCTGTGAAACGTACAGTTCTCCAACACCCTCTGCTGCTCCAGAGCTTGAGAAGGGTGCCCTCCACTCACTACCAAACTACTTAAGGTCCTCAAAAACATAAACCTTTGGCTGGAGTTAGAGATCAGAGATTCTCCAGGCAGGTGGCATGCCTGGAATATCAGTAGGGAATGGCACGGTGGCATGTGTTGAGAACATGTTCAACATCATTATTGATGATTTGAAAAAAGAAAAAAAGTATTGTTTTCATAATGTAAATGACAAGGAGTAAAATGTTAACCGAATTGTGGCTGACAGCTATGCACAGAAAGTAGTGTAATTTCTACAATTACCTTGGTGTAAGACGTGTGTGGGATGAACTTATTTTATATAAAATTTACTGTTTTACTGCAAAATAAACACTGTTGATAAGCATTTATTGCTTTAATTTCATACTTGTTTTACTTAAATCTAAACTTCTATTTTGTAGTTAGTATAATACAGTGCATAAAAAACAGAGTATTGACTAAGTTTTTGTTTTTTCCTTTTCAGTCATTGTTGAGTCATCCATAATCTAGAAAGCAGGAGACTATCGAGAAAAATAATTTAGACCTTGGCCCAGGCACCGTTAAATAAAGGTAGATATTAGGCCACTAATGTAGGGGACTAGGGAAAATTAGAGAAAATTTTAGTTATTGGGGTTTGGGCATGAGGACAGATTGGAGGCAGTCCCAATGCCCCAGCTCTATTGACGTAGCTCACACTGCCCTGTCCTCATGGCAAAGTGCTCCCAGCAGTTCTCCTCTTTCCCCTCTGCTTTGAGGAGCTGAGATCGTGATGAAAAGGAAGAAAAAACCAACAATGTAGGTTCTACCAGGTGTGGTTTTTCATATGTTACAGATGGTAAGAATTGACTTCCTCTGTAAAATATCTCCCAAAGTGCTGAGCTGTGATGTTTCTTCAGCTCCCAACCTGAACCACATTTGAGTGAAAAAAATCACTCACATCTTTTTAAAACCGTAAGAAGTTTTTTCGTCCTGAAAACCAAAATTTCAGATAATTCATGAGCTCAGACATTAAGGAAAGACACTCATAGGTATCTGCAATGGGTCTGGGAGTTAACTGACATAACACTTTTCACTGAAACCAACAAAACACTTAGTAACATTGGAAAAAAAAAAAAGTCTTTTGAAAGCATGCTGTGTGAGGCCTGCCAAAAACTGAGGAAAAATTCCAAAAATGTCTTTGTCCTATAGTCAAATATAAAGTTGATTATTTTAAAGATATCATACTTTTTTTTTTCTGTCAGTTGTGATAAATCTACTGGTGAAAGAGACTGTCAACTACCTGCTTCTGCTTTGTATTTGGCTAAAGATACTGTGGAATAAAGAATGTTGTCTCCTCAAACTGGTGATCTTTTGAAGCTGTGCCAGAATGCTTTTAAAGCCAATGAACTGATTTAGGGGAAAAATGCTCTTCGTGATTGCTGACATTGCTCTAGTAATGTGGATATTTGTATATGTGTGTGAAAAACCATGGGCAAAACCAAAACAAAACTCATCTATATGGCAGACACATTGTATCTAAAACTTTGTTTTGCAACCAATGATAAACTGTCATTCAAGATCATGCACTATGTGAAAATTTCCTTTTTTCTTTGGATGATTTCAATATCCATTAATTTTGTTGTTGTTTCTTTCTGAGGTTTATTCCATTGTCCAAGAAATATTAGGATATTTATAAGTCAAAGGTTTGATTATCATATTTTAAAAGAATACCAGGGAAGATGACAGCTGTTTTTAAATTTCAAAATGATCATTTTCAATGGAGTTTGGTGCATTTTAATTTTTAAACATATTGAACCTAAAACCTCAAGGAATATACACCAACTACAATGTTGATTATGACATACTATAAGCTTTTACAACTAAATCCAACAATAGATTCAGTGAACAAATGCTTTAAAAAGACTTTTCATGTTCTTGACTTATTAAAACTCTCAAGGTCAAGTTTCCTGATAATAATTTCAAGGAAAAACACATCAAATTGTATTCACTTTACCAACAGGGTGACTTCAGGCAATATTTTTACGATATGGCAGAAAATTCCATTTGAGAGTTAGGAATTCTGTTCTCTAATAGCCTTTATTGGGAGAGCTTATAAAAAGCTCTTAGAACTTACATTTGATTCAACTTTCAAATGTAACTCACAGAAAAATCACTTGGAGAATAGGGATTGAGGGAGTAAAATATGTTCACATTCAAGTAAACAAATCAGCAGTTCTTTTTAAAAGCATTATTGCATCTTCATCAACTGCCAGGGGCTGTGTCTTTTCCTCTGAAAATGAAAGCAAAGCAGCTCATGGCCCTGCCGCAGAGTGTGGCTTTATTGGACTCTGATGCCTTGCAGTGCTCAGGGCAGAAAACACCGTGGCAAGGTGGGCAGTCCGTGGGTGTCAGCGGTACAAGGCCTTAGTGCAAAGCATGTGACCTTTAAGACCCCAATCAACATTTTTCTTTAATATTATCACTGCCAGATTTGTCTTTAGTCACAATTCTTCATTGATTTCAAAATTTTAATTACCTCTAAAGAAGGCTATGAGTTCACCAGAAGAGGAGCTTGAACTTACAGAGTTTGAGTTTCACAGAGAGACAATGGGAATGTCCAGGTCAAAGCACTATAGCCTGGACTCTGGATTTTTAAAAACAAAAATACCACTCACCTGGTACTTTAATGTACTGCAGTGATGTCTGGAATGAAGATCTTCTAAAGCACTTGCATACTTGTCTGCAAGCCTGGGATAGTGAACTGAGTTCTGAAAAGTAGAACCATTGCAGATACTTTAAATGGTTTGAATGTGCCAGAATGGTTTTGGAAGGGAGGCTGGCATGAGTCTTAGCAAGCATCTCTACTTTGAAGTCTCACATGTATTAAGCACTCATCCTATTCAGAACCCTGGAATATAAGCAACTCCCTGACTCAAGGACACATACTCTGAAAGGTGCATACATACTCCCTCATATTATGAATAGCCAGATCAATATAGTAGGTAACTGGCTTCTACCATCTCTATGTTTCTATGATTCTCTCATATACTCTCCTAAATGATTTGAGGACTTATAAACTGATCCAACAGGAAGACAGAAGATAAGTAAGTAAAATGGAAAGGAAGAAAATACTTAAGCCAGGGAAACAACAGAGTCAAAGTTCACCATTGCAAATAAGCGTAAAACTGTTCCCTGTTGCCTGCCAGCTATGTAGAAAGGGGGACACAGGCTGCCTCCCTGCTGCTGCCCCACAGTGGGAAGGATTCTGTTCCAAAACAAGAACATTCCTTGGGACTGAGGGAAGTGAGTCATTTAGTTCTTTACACAAGATTGAGAACATTGTACAGCCTACAGCCAGATGGGGGAAAAGGCTTTCAACAATACACCTGGTGGTTATTTTTTTCTAATTTAAATAATTTTAATAGAAAATAAAACGAGCTAGGTGCCATGGCTCATGTCTGTAATCCCAGAATTTTGAGAGGCCAAGGCAGGAGGATTGCTTGAGTCCAGGAGTTCAAGACCAGCTTGGGCAACATAGTAAGACCCTGTCTCTGCACAAAAATAAAAGAAATTAGTCAGGCATGGTGGCGCATGCCTATGGTCACAGCTGCTCAGGAGGCTGAGATGAGAGGATTGCTTGAGCCCAGGAAGTTGAGGCTGCCATGAGCTATGATATCACACCACTGTACTCTAATTTGGGTGACAGAGTGAGACTCTGTCACAAAAAAAAAAAAAATTAAAACCAATAAAAGCTATTATTTTTAATGAGAGGAGGGGTATAAGACTAAAAGCAAAAGTTTTAAATTATATCAGTTGAGTCACCCAGAAATCGTGTTAGTTTATTATTAATGGGAGGAGTCTATAATTGGTTACCTGGTGACAATATGACACTTATCTGTAATTTCAAGTTTTCATTCTTAAAAATGTGATACTACCTTTCTGGTTCCTGGCTGTTCCCACCTACAATGAGAAGATACCCTCAAAAACAAGGATAAGAGAGGACTTTGTGTCTCCTATTTAAAGTGACCACACTAATTTCTATACCGCAGGAAGACTGTCCTTGGCTTCTAGTCTAGTTTGGTCAGCTGGTTATAGCATGGGGTTTGTGAGGCCAATAAGGTTCAAGTTTCCTTGGGGTCTAACAGATTTATTCAGAGATTTTTTTTTTTTTAGTTGTATCCTCCCCAGCCAACAATCTTGTAGCACTAACTGTTTGCCCTAAGAGAGACCTGGCAAAATAATGCATGGATTATTGCTCCTATTATTATGAATACTACTATGGATTTCCTCTGAAGCACTAGGAACCTACAATGACACATTTCACAATCATCTTGTGTGGTGGCTGCCATCGTCACCTTATGGGCTAGAGAAATGAAGCTGAATCTGGGAAAGAACACCAAACAAACACATGAAGGAAACCTCAAGGTGAGGGTAATATCTCAAGAGGAAAAAATGCCCTATGGAGGGAAAACTTATTCCTTATTCAAATCATTAGCAAGTTTTCTGAACATGATCTAGAAAAACTGCAGGTCAGAAACAAAATAATTGAGTGGCTTTAAATACAAGCTTTCCCAACTCTTGGCTCTACTTGCAATTCTTCCCCAAACTCATACCCATCCACACACGGGCTGAGCAATGCCCGGCAAGTGCATGTGTTTCAAACGTGGATTGTCTTTTTTATTCTACGGCCATTTGGTAGGGAGTCATTGCCCCTACTTTGGGTGTTATCATAGTTCCCAGTACCAGGGAAGTTAATGTGTAACCCGTTCTGTTTACCATTTTTTTCAAAATCTGTGACACTTCCAGGTAGAACTTGAAGAGGAAGCTGATGATGAGGGTCCTCTTGAATTCCACCTTCCCACCTGGAGCCGAGCCCGGAAGAGAGACTTCATCCAGAACAAGCCTGCAAGCTGTACCTAGCATTTCTTCATTCCAGTGCCTAGAAAGTCCAAAGAGAAGACTCCTAGCCTAACAGGGTTTATTATTCCATATCTTCATCTAACATGTAAGGCAAATAGCCAGTTTTACACAGGAAATAAGAGTACAAGCTCTGGAGTCAGGCAGCCTGAGTTTAAACTGGCCCTTTCAAGGTGTTTAGCCTAGGTCCTACCATGTCCTCATCTGTAAAAGGGGAATATTAGTAGAACCTAACTCACAGAGTGATCTAGAGAAATAAATGACAACTCATATAAAATTCATAGTCCAGGAGCAACTGACTTCATATCACTAGGACATTTACTGCATGCCAAGTTCTGCTTTTATTACTTATATGTATTCACTCATTTAATCCTCTCAGCTGCCCTATGAGGTAGATATGATCAACCGTCTTTGACATATAGGGAACCAAAGTAGCAATATAATTAAGTAAGCTGACTGAGATGATGGAGGAGTTAACAGAGGCTGAACTGAGATTTGGGCCAGGCAGTCTGGGTTTCTCAAGTTTTAAGCTCATGCTTTTAATCCTTATGCTTTGTTATGGCAGCTGATACCAAGTAATGCTCAAGAAATATTAGCTATTAGTATCACCTATAGATATAGGAAATCAGGTAAGCAAGTGCTTGTAACAACTTATTATAGAACAAACTCTCATACTTGGTTTTTCATCATGGCAAATTATTCTCCCAAAATAAAGAATGCAAATTTGCATGGGGGAAGCGCTCTCTCTCTCTCTCTCTTCCATTCTTACATACATATACACAGACAGAATATATAATTCTCACTTCAGATATATGGAAATAATAACAAAATCTTATTGGAATTCCCAGCCATTAAATAAAAAAGTATGGAGCATTTTTCTTCTTGTAATCACATCTCACCACAAAAAGGGCTGCTCTAATACTTGGAATCTAAGGACAATGCCTTACCTTCCAATGACTTTCTGGCAGGAATTCTTGGCACAGATGGTGGTTGGACCAATGCCTCCATATGAGATGGATAATTCCCTTATAATACCATCCTCTTCTCCAAAAAAGACTCTCATTCCCGAATTGACTATCGCTAGTGCATTCTCTTGCCGCTGGGCTTGTCGGAAGGCTGACACAAATTCCCACTGAAAGAAACAGTTAAGTGGCACATGTAGAAACACTGAGCATCACCTATGCTCCAGACGGTCTGTGTGGGTTGAGCATGATCTACACACTGGCCAGTCTGTGTATGTTGAGTGTCACCTTGATATCAGACGTGTAGCCCCTAGCATCTCCAATAAAAAGTCAATCTCTGTTGTTGAGGCCACCCAGCATGTGTTTCTTTGTTATGGTAGCCCTAGCAAACTAATATATCCTCTGAGGCAGGCTTGATTATTCCCATTTTACAGAGCGGAATTCAATGCGCAGAGGATTCAGTAATTAGTTCAGGTCTTGAAACCAGGATTCAAAACTGACTCTGTCTCATGCAAAGGCTAAGTTCTATTGCAAACGTATTTTTAGGCTTTTTTCAAACCCGAAGATACAGGTAGAGGTATACTATTCATGTCATATTTAGGGAGAAAGCCTTATGGGACAAAAACTTGTTAGAAAGTAACCTTAGAGCTTGGGGTAGGGGGAGAGAGAGCAAGAATGGCAGAGATAAAGATCTCCTGATCTGAGGAGTGATAGGGGCATGTGGAATACAAGGAAAAGGCAACTATTCACAAGTCTTAAAATATTAAAACTATTTAAAATTTAATTTTAAAACTATTCACAAGTCTTCAGGAACTCACACCAGTTCCTGAAGTTGAGCCTTTATGTCCCCCATAAACACTTAACCCTTTTTCTTATTCCACCATATGCTGGAATAAACAAGCCATAGCATCACAGGTGGAACTGGCAAATTGACAGTTGGATGTTCTCACCTTCCTTGAGTAGGGGATGTTCACTGAGATCAAGATTTCTTGAGGCTTAATATCTGCATTAGGGCACTTGCTGAGGAACTGCTCGCTTAAAGGAATCTGTCGTTTTCCTTCTGTAGAAAGAAATGATACTTTCCCTGGAATCTGTTTGGTCTATTAAATAAACTTCCAAATCTTGGGAAATAATTCGACCAAACAGCTGAGGAAACTGGTTGTTAAGAGAAAGAGGTGCTCTTCCTATGCTTAGCAAATCTTTTACCCTATAAAGCATCTTGCAATGTTTCTTCTAGTCTACGCCCCATCTCTTTTTGTTTTCTTTACTTTCTTATTAATCAAAACATCGACCGGGTGCAGTGGCTCATGTCTGTAATCCTAGCATTTTGGGAGGCCAAGGCAGGTGGATCATTTGAGGTTGGGGGTTTGAGACCAGCCTGGCCAACATGGTGAAGCCCCGTCTCTACTAAAAATACAAAAAAAATTAGCTGGGCATGGTGGTACATGCCTGTAGTCCCAGCTACTCAGGAAGCTGAGGCAAGAAAATCACTTCAACCTGGAGGCAGAGGTTGCAGTGAGTCGAGATCACACCACTGCACTTCAGCCTGGATTACAGAGTAGACTCCAACTAAAACAAAATTTAGAATAAATAAAGAGATAGGAACATCTAGCAGAGTAGCCCAGAGTTTCAGGTAGAATGGAATCTTAGCAGTCCTCTTCTTGACAGCGCAATTCACTTAAAGCTTTACAAGAAGGGAGTAAATACTAGTATCTCTTTTGATATTCCGATCAAGTCAGCCAACAAATATTTATTATTTGTAACCAGGAACCCTACTAGGGACAGTCATGAATAAGAAATTATCTTTAATAAATTTGTATACTAGTGAGGTGTTATTTTACTTTTTTATATCTTGTTCCAGTACCTAAAGAACCTTAGTTCTTTAATCAATATATCAGGAAGAGGAACAGTTTAAAACTATAACAAAATATGAGTTGGAGATGAAAGCTAAAGAGCTTTTGATGTCTATATTCACATCACAAAACCTGTTTCTCATAGTATGAGTTTTTAAGGGGATGTTACTTAAATTGAAAACTCTGAATGCAAATCTTCCTCTTTAAGATAGTTTTGCAGCCTAACGCCGTGGCTCATGCCTGTAATTCCAACACTTTGGGAGGCTGAGGCGGGTAGATCACCTGAGGTCAGGAGTTCGAGACCAGCTTGGCCAACATGGTGAAACATCATCTCTACTAAAAATACAAAAATTAGCTGAGCGTGGTGGCGTGTGCCTGTACTCTCAGCTACTCAGGAGGCTGAGGCCGGAGAATTGCTTGAACCCAGGAGGTGGAGGTTGTACTGAGCTGAGATCGTGCCACTGCACTCCAGACTGGGTGACAGAGAGATTCCATTTAAAAAAAGAAAAGAAAAAAGATAGTTTTGTGGTTTAAATGACATGAAGAATAAGTATTTCACGATGCTAGTGAAATGATATGATAGAAAGCTAGACCATATTTTTTAACAAAAAATTAAAACCCACAAATTTATAGAGGACCAATTAGAACTTCCTAATAATTTTCAAGCAAATTGGAAGAAGCAATAAATTAAGTGTTGTGGACTTAGTTTCAATAACAAAAATCAAATAAATAAATAAATAAATGTAGAATGAGGCCCAATCATTGTTCACCTGAAAAAGACTTGTATGTTTCCATCAATGATAAATTAAATATGAGCCCAAAGCACAATGTGGGTGCCATAACAGTCCTGTACTACCTGGAGAATGTCTTCAACAAAGGGGCCAATAGTTTTCAATAGTATGTATTTCTCAGCAATAATCAGATCATATCTAGACATTAACCATCACAAACATGTGCACTGTAGGATGACCAGTATGAGAAAAAAAAAACAAAAAAACAAAAAAACAAACAAACCCAGAAAGACACAGGGGAAGAACGCCTGTGATATTAAGACAAGACTCACAAACTTTCCAGTATTCAGAAAAGCAGAGAAAATTATTGATATTATAGGGAAAAGTCATTTTCAGGACTGGACTTCCTATCTCCTCAGAGAGAAAAGGAGGTAGAAAAACAGCTGAATAATCCCCAAGTAGGGGCTGTCACTTACCTTTTGATAGCAAGTTGAGGGTACAGTTACCCACAGCCAGGAGGGGATTCAGATCTGAATCTGGATGCCTGCTAATGATGTGTCCCCCTAAAGACTTTTTAAAATAATGAGTTATTTTCATTTCAGTTATGTAATCATAAAAACACAAGTGCTGAAATAAGGATTAAGCAAGGCTTTGGATAACTATTTTTTTGGCTGTTCCAAGAGAATGAAAATGTCATGATTCATTAGAGAGAGTCACCCAAGGGATGCATACCAGAGTTTACTGTCATCAGATACATACAGCCATGTTTCTGATCTGGGACCCAGCTAGAGTTCTCAAATGCTTCATGAGAGCTTGGTACATCTGTGTCTTCTCTTCTGGAAGCTTCTGGACCACATCAGCCAAAATGTCCTTCACCTGGGCTAGGCTGAGACCAGCACCAAGGGTGAGTCCTGAAATGAAGTCATTTGTAAATAATGCAGTGTGATCACCGCTGACCTGAAAATGTCCATTAGACCAAAGCTATAGACATAGAATCTTTGTACTGGATACATGCTGCCCTGCTTATTTGTGATGGTGGTAACAGGCAGTGATGGTGGTGGTGATGAAGGCAATGGTGGTAATGAAGGTGGTGGTGATGGGGTGGTGGTAGGGATAGCAGTAAGGGGGTGGTGTGGTGGTGGTAGTGAAGGTGGGGGTAATCGTGGTGGTGGCAGTAGTAATGGAAGTGTTGCTGATGGAGGTAATGAAGGCTGGATTCATTGAACACTCACTCTCTATCAAGTATTATGTTGAATGCTTTAGATAATCTCCTTAAATATGGACAGACCTATGAGATATTAATAGCCCCATTTCACAGATGAAGAAACTGAGAGTTATTTAAGTAATTTGCCTAAGATCTGACAGCTAATATATGCCATCGTCAAGAGTTAGATTTCAAAGGCTGTACTCCAAACCCACATTAATATTGTTTCTCATCATTGCCATTAAATCAATTTCCTCCACAGGAATGGAAAAACCAGTCTGTAAGCTGTTTAATACATAAACTTGCTACTGGGGTTTTAAAGAGCAAAGACTGTGTTATGTTCATCTTTATCTTATGTCCAGCACTTAGCACTGTAACCTTCATTAAAAAGTTGTTATATTTCTCTGATATTGCAGACAGAGGAAGTTCTTCAGTAAAAATTGAACTATTCAGACAATTAGTATTCAGATTAAGAATTCTTCCCTGAGCCTTCCTCCAGAATGTTATCATTTCTGCTTTTTTAATGCTTTCTGTTCCCATTTTATTTATTTATTTTTAAATTTTACTTTAAGTTCTAGGATACGTGTGCAGAATGTGCAGGTTTGTTACATAGGTACACATGTGCCATGGTGGTTTGCTGCACCTATCAACCCATCATCTAGATTTAAGCACCACATGCATTAGGTATTTGTCATAATGCTGTCCCTTCCCTTGCCCCCTACCCACTCACAGGCCTCGGTGTGTGTTGTTCCCTCTCTGTGTCCATGTGTTCTCATTGTTCAGCTCCCACTAATGAGTAAGAACATGTGGTATTTGGTTTTCTGTGCCTGTACTGCTTTGCTGAGAAAGATGGCTTCCAGTTTCATCCATGCCCCTGCAAAGGAGGTGATCTCATTCTTTTTTATGGCTGCATAGTAGTCCATGGTGTATATGTGCCACATTTTCTTTTCTAGTCTATCATTGATGGACATGTGGGTTGGTTCCCAGTCTTTGCTATTGTGAACACTGCTGCAATAAACATGTGTGCATGTGTCTTTATAATAGAATGATTTACAATTCTTTGGGTACATACCCAGTAATGGGATTGCCAGGTCAAATGGTATTTCTGGTTCTAGATTCTTGAGGAATTGCCACAGTCTTTCACAATGGTTGAACTAATTTAAACTCCCATCAACAGTGTAAAAGTGTTCCTATTTCTCCACAGCCTTGCTAGCATTTATTGTTTCCTGACTTTTTAATAATCACCATTCTGACTGGCATGAGATGGTATCTCATTGTGGTTTTCATTTGCATTTCTCTAATGATCATTGATGATGAGCACCACATCAAAAAGCTTATCCACCATAATCAAGTCAGCTTCATCCCAGGGATGCAAGGCTGGTTCAACATATGCAAATTGATAAGTATAATCTCTCACATAAACAGAACCAGTGACAAAAACCACATGATTATTTCAGTAGATGTGGAAAAGGCCTTTGATAAAATTCAACATCTCTTCATGTTAAGAACTTTCAATAAACTAGGTATTGATGGAACATATCTCAAAATAATAAGAGCTATTTATGACAAACCCACAGCCAATATCATACTGAATGGGCAAAAGCTGGAACGATTCCCTTTGAAAACTGGCACAAGACAAGGATGTCCTCTCTCACCACTCCTACTCAACATCGTATTGGAAGCTCTGGTCAGGGCAATCAGGCAAGGAAAAGAAATAAAGGGCATTCAATTAGGAATAGAGGAAGTCATCAAATTGTCTCTATTTGCAGATGACCTGATTGTATATTTAGAAAACCCCATCAACTCAGCCAAAACACTAATTGAGCTGATAAGCAACTTCAGCAAAGTCTCAGGATACAAAATCAATGTACAAAAATCACAAGCATTCCTACACACCAACAATAGACAAACAGAGAGCCAAATCATGAATGAACTCCCATTCGAAATTGTTATAAAAAGAATAAAATACCTGGGAATACAACTCACAAGGATGTGAAGGACCTTTCCAAGGAGAACTACAAACCACTGATCAAGGAAATAAGAGAGGACACAAACAAATGGAAAAACATTCCATGCTCATGAATAGGAAGAATCAATATCGTGAAAATGGCCATACTGTCCAAAGTAATTTATAGATTCAATGCTATCCCGATCAAGCTACCATTGACTTTCTTCACAGCATTAGAAAAGACTGCTTTAAATTTCATATGGAACCAAAAAGATCCCATGTAGCCAAGACAATCCTAAACAAAAAGAACAAAGCAGGAGGCATCAAGCTACCTGACTTCAAACTATACTACAAGACTGCAGTAAGCAAAACAGCATGGTACTGGTACTAAAACAGATATATGGACCAATGGAACAGAACTGAGACCTCAGAAATAAAACCACATATCTACAACCAACTGATCTTTGACAAACCTGACAAAAACAAGCAATGGGGAAAGGATTCTCTATTTAATAAATGGTGCTGGAAAACTGGCTAGCAATATGCAGAAAACTGAAACGGAACCCCTGTGTTACAAGTTATACAAAAAGTAACTCAAGATGGATTAAAGACTTAAGCGTAAGACCCAAAACCATAAAAACCCTAGAAGAAAACCTAGGCAATACCATTCAGGACATAGGCATGGGCAAAGACTTCATGACTAAAACATCAAAAGCAATTGCAACAAAAACCAAAATTGATAATGAGATCTAATTAAAGTAAAGAGTTTCTGTATAGCAAAAGAAAGTAGCATCAGAGTGAACAGGCAATCTGCAGAATGGGAGAAAAATTTTGCAATTTTTCAATTTCAAAATTTTGCAATTAGACCCATTGACAAAGGTCTAATATCCAGAATCTAAAAGGAACTTAAACAAATTTATAAGGGAAAAACAACCCCATAAAAAAATGGGCAAAGGATATGAACTGACACTTCCAAAAGAAGACATTTATGTGATTAACAAATACATGATTCTTATAAGAAGAGAATTTCTGTGTGTATTATAACTAGGAATCATTCTTTTCCTGCTTGTCTGCTGGGCAAGGTAAATTGATTAATGCATATTAACTAAGAAAATAGGGACTTAAGAACTCACCATTAGATGCATGGATTACAACACTCAGTTCTTCAATTCTATCAGGAGAAATTATAACCGGGTGAAAGACACCTTTAAATTTCACTTCAGGCCCTAAAGGATAAAAAAATAATAAGACTAGAATAAAGGGACTAACTGCCTTTTAAATTTGAAATTATTATTAAACTAATACCTTTAAATATATAAAAATTTGTATTCATCTGTTTATTGCCAAATCACATACAGAGAGAATGGCTGGATAGATTTTCATTAAACTTGGAAGACCCTGGAATTGTCAACCTTGAAACTTGGGCCATATGGTATGCTCAGAATTCTCTCTGGGAAGACTCTAAGGGCTCCTCAACCTGAGCAAACACTGGATGCAACAGGAAGACACTGTAACTGCTGTTTAAGTAAAACATGTTATACCTATTGAGACACCCCGAGAGAGGAAAGAAAGAGCAATTTCAAATTTGAGGCCCAGGTCAATCCCCAAATGGAAAGACAAGACAGCTGTCACTGGAACTGCTGCTGCTGGTTTGCTATGGAGCAAGCCCCTTGGGTGCAACTCTGCACACTACTCCGATGACAGGCGAGAAGGATTTACTTAATACTAGTTAGAAAGTCTCTTGAGCAAGCTCAGGAAGTCTAGCCCAAAAGATTTAAAATGCTATTTCAGACTGCTTTTCCTGAGAACACATGTATATGAAGTTTCCCTGCCCCCTCCGGCCCCACCCTAAGCTCTTTTCCTCAATTTCCCTATAAGAAGTCCCTGGGGTTCTACATACCCACGGAGGTGTTTCCCATAACAACAGGGGACTGGGGATACTTGAATTTCAATTCCAGCAGTTCCTTCAGGGTCACGGGGGAAAACCATGCCATTCTCTCACCGCCGAACATCCTGGTCCTTTGGGGCTGTTTCTCAGCCATTATCTATTGAAAAAGCAATTGGGATTCAAGGTATCCAATGGTGCCATTTCCACCTGTTTCCACTCAATCATTAGCATTGTAGAAACAGAAAGAGAAAATACACATCACTAAAAAATAAAGTACAAAGTGACCTAAAAGTAGAGCTTTACAAGGAATCAGAGTTCAGAATAAAAGCACAACAGTTCTTTACTCCCGGGAGCTGCTCAGTCTATCTCCCTTTAGTGTTCTTATGTCTCAGAGAACTTCATTTTAATGTTTGCAAATATAGTAACATGCTGAATCTTGTTAAATCATTCCATGGAGGAATAAACTTCAGCAAAAGTGGAAGTAGGAAACATGTCTACACAGTGTGTGAACCCACACACTGATTTCACGATTTTGTAGATGCTATCTGCTGCTTCTTACAGTCAGTTCAGCTGTCCCCTCATGGTGACCCCACCCTCATTCCTCCTCTTCTTCCTCAGTCCATACTTTTTAGGCCTTGAGATAAGGATGACAGAGAGGCCTTACCTATTTGCCAATCAGCTTTTGAGAGAATCCATAAGCAAATACCCTTCCTGATATTTCACCATGAATTCTTCCAGGATGAACTCAACATTGCTTTACTTACCATTAGCTCAGGAGGAAATATCAGTTCCTGGGTTGGATCCAATGGCAGAAACTCCTCTTCTGTGAAGAGTTTTGGACTTGTCTTAAGAAGAGAACATATCAGAAGTTATTGTTATCAAGCAACTTTAAAATCCTTTGTGGAATAAGGCAAAAGATAGACACATGGTCAGATACAGCAAACCGACAAAAAAGTCTAGTGGCCAGCCATAATCCCTGAGCTCCAAAGCAAGGGCTCTGACACAAACCTGGTCATCAGCAACTCAGTGCTGATGCCAATGTGCCTCTGGGGGACTCAACTCCCTGCATATTCTCTTTGGAGTCTGGGGACAGCAGAAGAGGAGGTGGCGGCAGCACACACAGCTGGAGTAAGAACAGCTCCCTGAACCGCTCCTGTCTCTACTCGCTCTACCTGTACTTTCATTTCCATGACGTCTCCACTTTACTTCTGGCCCTTGGAAAATAACTTGAAAAATGCTTTTAAAAATTAAGAGACACTAAGGAACCAATGTGTTTTCCTTCCTGTAGATAACTGTATTTAAATGGGAATAATATCTGGAATGAGGACAAAATTGCTATGACAGAATTTTTTTTTTAGAGAGATGGAATGAGAATGAGAGCGAGCACATGTTGACACACCTCAAAGTACTCAACTTGGGTAGCCATTTGTTTATCCTAAGAGTATGTTGGCTCATGCTCATGTCCTGAGAAAGCCTTGTAAAAGCTCTGCATTTCACTGACCTCACTTCCTTCCTCAAATTCTGGCAATTCATTGATTCCTTGATCCAAACAGCAAATCCCATTTTCTTTACTTTGACAGCAACCTGAAGTCTAGTGGACAAAAAACAAATCACTAGGAATTTATTGCTGATTCTACTAAGTAGTAAATAAAGCAGGTGAGTACCAGTTGAAACATAACGCTGAATCAATATTGTTAGATGCCGTGAAAGAGAGCCATTTGTACTTAAACATATCCAAACTAACTTTAATGAAAAACCAGAGCTAATAGGAAATTTTGAATAGCAGTGATTATGAAATAAGTTAAAACACATAAATACCTTATAACTAAGCCTGGCACATAGAATTAAATATTAATAAAATAGTAATAATGATTAGTTAATATTTTTAGTATTTTAAATATTAATAAATATTAACAAGTATTATTACTGTCATCTCTGTTCTTGTCTATGACACACTAATTTCATAGTTTAACATCCAAAGGGCAATCTTATACCCTTCATCACAACCTTGTTTATTCATTTATTCATTCAACAAATATTGAGTATTTATTGCACCATATAGTCATTGACCAGCAATACTCAATGACTATATGGTGATTGGACTCGGAGACATACAGCCTCTGGTGTGAAGCAGCCCACAGTCTGGTGATGAGATGGGATAGCAAATGATCAGTTGTACCACATTGTGACCAAAGCTGTGATGGGACATGCAGATGCCCATTCCATGTTCGCAGAGGCCTATAGGAACACCAGGGCAGGGCACCTGACCCAAGCAAAGAGGTCAGGAAAGACCTCTTGGAAGCAATGACACACAGCCAATGTCAAAATGCTTGGGTGTTCATTATGTGACTACCAAGGCAAGCTCAATGAATGAGGGTAAGTGTCCTGGTCAAGATCAAATAACAAACAGCAGCTAGAAACCTTGAGATAAGAAGTCGCCAGGTATTAGTAAGATGGCTGTCCCCCTAACCACTGACAACCCCTACCATTCTGTTTCATTGGGGAAAGCATACTCAAACATGTGGTCCTTTCCACTTACTTTACAGAAAGTCTTGCATGCATCAATTATGGGACTGTATCCAGTGCAACGGCACAGGTTACCTGAAGGAGAAAAATCCAGCCCTGTTAACCAAGTGACCCAGATAAAGGCACTGTCTACCAAGAGTGTGACGGAAGTAAAGACCCTATCATAGAGGAAAGCTCTGTTTGACATTTTAGTTCACCTAATCTACAAAGTCAGATCTTTTCATCAGCAACTTGGGATATTTAATTAAGAATCTTGAGGCAGATTTTAACAGCTCAGGCATTTGTGCTTTCTCCTGTAAAGTTGTTAATGCCTTCTGCTTGTGATAGGTGCTAGAACAACACAATGATTTCAAGCCAAAAACTTGCTTTACAGTCACATTCAAGAGCTAAGCCTCATTTTTAAAAAAAATTATTTATTTATTTATTTATTTATTTTGAGACAGGGTTTCACCCTGTCGCCCAGGCTGCAGGTACAGTGGTTCAATCTCGGCTCACAGCAACTTCTACCTCCTGAGTTCAAGCGATTTTCCTGCCTCAGACTCCCGAGTAGCTGGGACTACAGGCACACACCACCAGGCCAGGCTAATTTTTGTACTTTTAGTAGAGATGGGGTTTCACCATGTCAGCCAGGCTGGTCTCAAATTCCTGACCTCAGGTGATCCGCCCACCTTGGCCTCCCAAAATGCAAGGATTACAGGTGTGAGCCACTATGCCCAGCCAGCCTAATTTTTCTTTAAAACAACAAAATCCATTTTATTGAGCTGTTATTGACACACAAGAAGCTGCACAACTTGGTAAATTTGGAGATAAGTCTTACACCCATGAAACCATCACCACAGTCAATGCTATAAACATATCTATTACCTCTAAGTTCCCTCCCACCATTTATTTATTTGTTCATTTATTTTGTGGTTACTACAACATCTGCCCTTTTAGCAAATGTTTGAGTATACAATACAGTGTTGTTAACTATAAGCATTATGCTGTACAGTATCTCTAGGACTCATTCATTTTGCATAACTGAAACTTTTTACCTTTGACCAATACCTCTTTGTTTTCTCCTTCCCCAGGCCCTGGTAATCACCATTCTATTCTCTGCTTCTATGAGTCTGACTACTTTAGATTCCTTGCATAAGGGATCATGTAGCATTTGTTCTTCCGTGCCTGGTTTATTTCACTCAGCATAATGTCCTCCAGTTTCATTCATGTTGTTGCAAATGGCAAGCTTTACTTCTTTTTCTAAAGAAAAAAACCCTCATTCTTAACACTTACTGTGACAGTTACCAATTTATTGAAAAAAAAAAAAGAGAGCACTCTAAGCTTCAGCTGATAGAAAGATCACAGTTATTATACAGCAGCTAAGGTAGTTATTAAACTGTGAAAGCATCAGGTGTATTTATTTACAATACATCATTAGGCCAGCGTTTCTCTCACAGTATGGTCCTATATTCCTCCTCCACCCCCAAATCTGAAGTCTTATTTAAAAAACAATATTGCTGAGTCAAACTCTCTAGGGGTGGGTCCCAGGAATCTTTATTTCCCACAAATTCCCATGTATGATCTACGTACCCTGAAATCTGAGAACCCCTTGTCACTTATTTACATCATATACAGCCATGAAATCAAATTCATGATAAGACCTAAAGGAAATCAGGCAGAAGACGGTTTATGAGCAATGTTTCTCCTATGTCCATTTGTTCTGATTTTCCCTGGAACATTTTTGCAGAGTAAGTGTACATATGAGCTTTAGGCTCATGTTCTCCAGCAGAGAAGTGAGGTCTTCAGGAGGCCTGAGACAAAGACAAACAGAGCCATGGAGAATTTCACCAGAAATAGGACTTGAGAGGGTATCATTTAAAAAACTTGTTTAGAATCTTGTTGATGTGGATATCCCCCTGCCACATACACACTGAGCTCTTGAACTTGACAAAATCACTCTAGAGTGGATAGAGACCGTTCTTTGCAATAAGTATCAAGTATCACCGTAAGATCTCAGTCTCTGACTTCATGTGTATCCATCAGCAGCCCTCTGATGCTGAATATGGTCCTGAAAGCACCCACCCAGTAGGGAGAGTGGTGAGGGAGCAGCATGTGGAGATAACAGGACTCTTCCCAAGGACTGATGAATAACCGGCTTTTCAATGATTATGAAAACAAGCAAAAGATACTTCAGAAATATACCAGCCAAATGCAATGTGTGGGTCTGGTTTGAATCCTGATTTGAACAAACTGATTCTTCCACTTATTGGGGGTATAACTTTGAGCAAATCACTCTCCCCAAACCTCAGTTTCTCCATTAATGAAAAGAGGAAAATAATAATACTATCTTATAAAATTTTGTGAGGATTAAATGAGGTAATCTTCAAATAGTATTTAATGCAGTGTGTGTCACATGAATGGTATCCAGTATTAGCTGTTGTTATCATTATCATCGTCATCGTTTAAAAATAAAAGCACGCGGGAGGCTGAGGCACGAGAATCCCTTGAACCCTGGAGGTGGAGGTTGCAGTGAGCCAAGATTGCACCACTGTACTCCAGCCTGGGCAAGAGTGAGACTCTGTCTCAAAATAAAAATAAAAAATAAAAACAAAAAGCATGCACATATAACCTACCACCAAGGGCATCAGTTAATTGATCCAGAGTGGGCTCTGGGTGGTTCCTGAGCAGGGTGTAGATGGACATCACCATCCCAGGTGTGCAGAAGCCACACTGCGTGCCGTGACACTTGGCGATCCTCTCCTGGAAGCACAGAAAGGTTAGGAATGCAGAATCTTGGGCCCCATCCCAGGCCTAGTGAATCAGAGCCTCCATTCCAGCAACATCCCCAGGTGGTTCGTCTGCCTGCTAATGCTGCAGCAGAGGCCCCTGAGAACCCTTCTTATCCTAGGTGCCTCCCACCCCAGGGCTGGGTTGTTGTTAGGTTGGGCCTCATCTGCTTTCCAGCTTCACTTAAGGAAGTGGTTGTCAGTCTTGAGAATCACCCGGAGAGTGTTAAGATTTCAAGCCCCACACAGCACCACAAACCAACTGACAGAGTCTCTGGGAACCCGGCACAGGCATACATCTTTTAAAGATTCCCAGATGGTTGGTTTCAATGTGCAGTTGTGACTGTGAATTACTGAGATAAAGGAAGTCCTTCAGAGAAGTAAATCAAATTATACTCAAGTTGAGAAGTGAAACAAAAAGTAAAAATAAAAATTAAACATAAAACGCTTTTTTTTTTTAAATATACCTTTTTCTCTCCCTAGCATTTTTGCTTTGGAGTCTAACTTCTAAGATTGAAGTCGATTTTGGAAGTTGCCTTTGGGAAACATTGTAACAGTGGGAGTTCCATGTCAATTGGGAAATGAAAGGGTGTTGTATGCCTGTGTTTGACCAGGTCTCACATGGGCATCCAGGCAGAATTCTCTCCCTCTAGCTAATATTTCATAATGATGTAGGCAAAATTCTCTCCCTCTAGATAATGATCTTTCAAATAAACAGAATCCAAGATTCCTTCAAATCTAGAAAATTTGAATAGGCAATTTTCTATGTTGTTCCTATCTTTTCCTCATATGTGATCTTCATTAACTTCAATAAAAAATGAATAGAAATGGCAATTTTTTTTTTTTTTTTGAGATGGAGTCTTGCTCTGTCACCAGGCTAGAGTGCAGTGGCATGATCTTGGCTCATTGCAACCTCTGTCTCCCAGGTTCAAGCGATTCTCCTGCCTCAGCCTCCCGAGTAGCTGGGACTACAGGTGCACACCACCATACCCAACTAATTTTTATATTTTGGTAGAGATGGGATTTCACCATGTTTTTCAGGATGGTCTCTATCTCTTGACATCGTGATCAGCCCACCTCAGCCTCCCAAAGTGCTGGGATTACAGGCATGAGCCACTGCACATGACCTAGAAATGACATTTTTATGGGCAACATATACATCAAGAGTCAGGTGTCTGAAGATGCCTTTTCGCTTGAGGCTAAAACTCAAACAAGGTGCTTCTTTAGGAGAAAAGCCAAAAAATTTATTGACAGCTCCTATCATCTGCCTTCCAAACAAGCTCTAAGTATAAAAAAAAGTAGCTGAGATTTTCACTCAGCCTTAAGATCATGTTATTTTCCACTTTATTAAAAAAAAACACAATAAAATTATATCCCGCAATGCACATGGCTCTTTTCTCTTTCTTCCTTCCTTCTTTCCTTCCCCTTCCCCTTCCCTCCTTCCTTCCCTCCCTCCCTCTCCTTCCTTCCTTCTTTCCTTTCTCTCTCCCTCTCCTTCCTTCCTTCTTTCCTTTCTCTCCCTCTCCTTCCTTCCTTCCTTCCTTCCTTCTTCCTTCCTTCCTCCCTCCCTCCCTTCTTCTCCTTCCTTCCTTCCTTCCTTCCTTCCTTCCTTCCTTCCTTCCCTCCTTCCCTCCCTCCCTCCTTTCTTCCTTTCTTTCTTCCCTTCCTCCTTCCCTCCTCTATCTCTCTTTCTCTCCTTTTCTTTCTTTTGACAGGGTCTCACTCGGTCGCCCAGGCTGAAGTACAGGGTATAATCATGGTTTACTGCAGCCTCAACCTCCCAGGCTCAAGTGATTCTTTCACCTCAGCACCCTCGAGTAGCTAGGACTGCAGGTGCTCACCACCATGCCCAGCTAAATTTTGTATTTTTTGTAGAGATGTGTTTCACCATGTTGTCTAAGCTGGTCTCAAACTCCTGGGCTCAAGCAATCTGCCTGCCTTGGCTTCCCAAAGTGCTGGGATTACAGGTGTGAGCCACTACACCTGGCTTTTGTTCCTTTATGAGCTTGGAAAATAGACAGATCCCATCTAATTAGAACACAGAAAACAAACCCACAAATGTCAGGGTTTTCTTAGAGAAGAAAAATTTTTCTGGGCTTTCAAAAGCATCTTTCAAAGAAGTTAGTCATGAACACTCACATATCCCAATATACCAGGCTTTGCTCTTATTCCCAGCTAGGCTGTATCTGTTAGAGTGGCCAGGCAGCAGGCCAAGCTGCTCTGTTCTCTTAATTTCAGGGACTCAATGTCATGAGGTTTCTAAAGCACAGAAACTCCATAAGGAAGAGGCACATCCTCACCTGAACAGGATGAATTCTGGTGTGGGTGCTTCCTATGCCTTCTACTGTGGTGACAGCAGCACCATACAGAGAACAGATGGGAATCAGACAGGCATTGGCTGGGTGATGCCTTCAGAATGCAAAAGAAAAGCACAAATTACAAGTTACTTCACATCCAGTGGGAAAGGGTCCAGACATTCACTGAGCTTCTCCACTGTGGCAGGTTTTTGTATAATGTCCTCAGGTTTTGCACAAACATTGTGTCCTTAGCTCAGGCCCATTTTTTATACAAGTGGAATCTGAGGATCAGTGATTTACTCAGGGTCACAGTCAGAATGTCAGAGGCAGGATTAAAATTAGTCCTCCTAATTCTAATTCCAGGGTCTCACTTGTCAAAAACTGTCAAAACTTTGATGGTTTTTCCTCTTGAGAATGTCCAATGAGGGGTTGACATTCTCTAGTCACAGGTAACCACCCAACTGTGGCAGGCCAGGTCTCCATTAGCAACCAGAGCAGTCAGCCTTCACCAACACCTCACTGTCACTCTCTTGAATGTAGAAGGTAAACATTAAAGAACTGGAGAAACTGGTGCCTTAGTACAAAAGCCAGAATGTAAAAACAAGGCCATTAACACCCTGCCTGGGTTTCCTCAGAACCTAAGAGTTCTGTTAAACTAATGGAGACGTTCTTACACACCTTGTACACCTTGTACCAGGATCTACTTTAGACTAAGTCATTCTTCCAAGGCTCTGAAGTAATTGTCTAGACCCCAGGCCCTAGTTAAAGATTAGACAGAGTGAAACACTTTGGCTTTCAGTTTGTAGGTACACTGAATGTATATAAGCACTAGGAAAAAACCAGTAACTTAGAATTGTTCTGGTGAGTTATTTCGACCTTCTCCCTGTAACTGGTTGCAGAAATAAACTCCTTTCTTTCCCAGTCTGTCTGCTTCTTGTTTTTAGACCACAAGAACAAGCCTCCAGGCCTCATTCTGTCTGGGAACACACACACCTAGAGCTCATTCCATCTTCCAGGCAGATGCTGGACCAGGGGTTGGTTGAGCAATAAAGTAAAAGTGATACCATGCTTCAGAAGAAGAAACAGGGTGTGGGATCCAGAACTCCTCAATCCCACAGGATCACTGCTAGAAAATGTCCAGCTCACAATGACTCCTAAGTATTCTCATTCACCAAACAGAACTATGAATGTCCAATAAACACATGAAACAAGTATTCAACCTTAAAAATCAAGGGAGACTCAAGCAGTGAGAAACACGATTTTTGTCAAAAAATGATAAACATTTTTAATATTTGTAACATATATTAGTAGCAATGGTTTGGGAAAATGAGACTCATACTGCTTGTGAGAATGGAAACTGAGCTCTCCCTAAGAACTGCTGAGAGACATTTCACAGGAAGACAAAAACAAACCTTTAAAATGCACACTCTCTTTTACACATTGCAATTCTACCTCTACGGATACATCATAAGGAAATAATCATAGACATAAACGTATCTATAGGAGTGTTCATTGATGCATTACTCATACTAATAAAAACTAAAAATAATCTAAGTTAACAGTATTTGGAGGTTGGTTTTGGTATGCCCAAAAGATGGAACATACACAGCCATGAATGAATTTATTATTATGATAAAATATTAAGGAGAAATTAACAAAATATACAGCTTTTAAACAGTATGTACAGTATGCTTTAATATGTATATACACAAAAGAAAGATTCAAATGATATTACTCATTTATAAATAAGTGCAAATATTTATTGAGTGCCTCCTATGTGCCAGGCAGAGTTCCACATGCTAAAATTCACTGGTGAACAAGATAGATAAAACCTCTGCCCTTGTACAGTGCATATTCTAGTTGAAGGAAGGTAGCACATATGTATATGGACAATACACACATACAAATGTATTAACTGAAATGTTGAGAAGTGCTATGAATACATTAATACAGGCTAACACAATGGAGAGTTGTAAAGGTGAGGTGGAGCACAGCTATTCAGTAGGTGATCAGGGAGGGTTGAGAATGTAACTTTATAAAATCTGAATGATTTGAAGGGGCCAGACATGGAAGGCAGTGGGACAAAACACACACTTAGGCCCTGAGGCAAGAATAAGTGTGGGATGTTTAAGTACAGAAAGAGGGATTAAAAAAAAAGTCCGGTGAGGCAGGAACATAGTGAATGCAAGGGGAGTAGTGTTACTAAGGGTTAGAGAGACAGGCAGGGGCCAAGTAGGTAATGGTAAAGGCTTGATAGTAAAGGCATGGAGTTTACTGATAAGCGATCTTTCAATTTAGATGTAGAAAGTTGTAAGAGACTGTCACTGTCACTCTAAAAAACAAACTAAACCATAAGAGGAACATAACCACATATTTTTAAAACTCATCAGATGCTGAGTACATAGAGAAACTTTATGAGTAAAACTTAATAAATGAGCTAAACTCTGTTATGCGACAACCCCTTCATAAGAGAGAAGATACAACTGCTCTCATCCCTGAATTACAATTATGCTCTTCCCGAAATTGAAGGAGGAAGAGGAAACTGCCTTAAACAGGAATAAGGAGAAACCAGATCAACTTTCAACAAAGTTTGGATGGTTTCATGTGGGCTGATAACAACAGACGGAAATACAAAGCTGGACTGCATTATTTCCAATCTCTTCCCTACCAGAGATCACTGAGTGCCGGGAGTACTTCCCCAAAAATAGGCAGGGAAGGAGAGCTAAAATAAGATCTTCAGGCATACTGGTCCTTAAACAAAGAAGGCTGGGGGAAAGACAGGATACCTGAGAGAAAACCCTACATACTCAGACTTCACAGAGTATAGAGCAGTCACCACTCTCTAGAGGCTATAGACAGAGTAGCATGGCTGCCAGAGATCTCCCAAAACATGGAAGGTGAGATAGGCAAGAAAAGAGAAATCCCCAGTGAACTAAAAAGCTGACAGCTAGGCTGTAAAGCAGGGAGGAATGTCTCAGAGTTCAGATAGCAGGTGGTTTGGTTGTGGAACACAGGCAGATACCTGAAACCTCATCAGTGCTCAGATCCTTAGGCTTCAATTGAGATCTGTGACACGATGTAAAATGTTCTAACATAAGCATAATTGGAGTCCCAGAAGAACAGAGGGAAGACTATGTGGCACAGAGTAAATATTTGAAGAGATAATGCTTGAGAAGTTTCCAGAGACATCAACACACAGATCCAAGAAACTTGGCAAACCTGAAGAAGGATAAATACCAAACATAAACAGATGTTAAACATAATGGGAAGCCATTGGTGGCTTTTATGTAGGAGAATGACTTGATCTGATGGTAATTAAAGCAGAATACTCTGGCTGCTGTATAGAGAATGCACTAGATGGGAACAAGGAGGTGAATTAGGGACTGGAAGAGTAATATATGAGTGTGATGACAGCATTATTCTCCACTGCAATTTCAGCCTAGCCTTTCCTCACCAGACAGGGAGTCAGGCAGCCATTCAACTTTTGACAGGGGATTTTTGTTTTTCTTAGACAAGGTTTTGCTGTGTTGCCCAGGCTGGACACAAACTCAAGCAATACTCCTGACAGCCTCTCAAGTAGCTAGAAATGCATGCCACTGTGCCTGGCTTTGATGGAGAATTCTTCGACTATGTTATCCTCACTTATGCTACATTTCTCTCCCAACACTTTCATATTCCTGGGACCACGTCTTTCTTGGTCATCATTGCACCCCTAGTGTCCAGTTCTTTTCACATGGTAGGTACTCAATATATATTTACCAAATGAAGGAATATAACAAAGTTCAAAATTATAAAAATTCAACCATATCTGGACTTTGCTACACGGTACCTTATTCTCTTGGTGATGGGGTTATATCGTGATATCATCACTGTACATGCACCACAGCCTCCTCCTCCACAGCCATACTTGGTTCCTGTGAGTCGGACTGGAAGAGGCATAGTTAAAGATCATATGTGTTACATAATTCTCTTTCTAGGATAGCCCTGCCAATAGGAGACAGCAACACCAAAGACTCTTAAATGTACAGTTAAGTTCAATACGTATTCATCACATGATGTATGTATGTCTTACTATTATAATACAGCAGCTATAATATATAATTTTATAAATTCTTGATTTTTTGTGTATGGTATATCTTGTATCCTCCCTTTGAAAACAATTGGAACTCAGGTTGCCAAAAATAGGGCTGAACTGAAAAAAGAAGAGTCTATATATGTAAGGGCTTAAGTATTTGAAGGTATGAATACATTGCACATTTATTCTCAATCTTATCTCTGTCTTTAATGACACAAAGCAAAATGTTAAATTGTAGATAATTCTTGGAATATTTGTGTCATGTTAGCCATGTTTGTATATTTCTCTGCCTTTCAGTGGCAGATACTGCCATCTGTTCCCTAATATCTGTTCTCTTATTATTCCTTAGAAATAGAAACCCTGATTTTTAGCCACACACAGGGCTTCCCAGAGTAAAAAATATACTTTCCCAGCCTCCTCTACAGCTAGATGGAGTCAATAACATTGCTGGCTAATAGGATGTAATTATAAGTGTTGTGTACGACTTCCAGGAGAAAAGTGCCCTCAAAAGGAGAGAGGGACTTCTTTCTTTGCTCATTACTTCTTCCTGTTTGCTGGAATTCAGATATGAGGGCTGGGCCTCCATTAGTCATCTCTACTGTGGGGAGAAAGCTGCATGCTGAGGAAGGTGCTGCTTGGTTCCTCAACAACGCTGTGACACTGCTTTACCAGCCTTGATCCTCCTACTTGTGGGCTTTCCTTATGCAAGTGTGATAGCCATGTAAACACACCTCACAGACCTCCCTTCAACATGGAGGGTAACTGACCAAGAGATCCTGTTGCTGCACTTTGATAGTGATCACTTCGGTTTTCATTAAGGCCATGCCTCCCATGGACTGCCCTTCACCAATGGCTTAGTGCTATGGAGAGACAGGAAGTCCTTGTCAACCATCCCAGTGGTTCTGAAGAATATGCCTTACACAAACCAGCAGTCTAGGGACCTTCCACTCAATCTTATCTCCAGGGTCAGACTTGCATGGTGATCAAATGGCTCCCTAAGCCTGCTCTGACTCCCTCCCTACTTCCTTTCCCACAGGCACGTCTAATAAAATCCTGGCACATTTAATCCCATTTTTGGTGTCCACAATCCTGAAGAATCTGAACTAACACAGTGAAAAAGAAACAAAACTTCTACCTTCTATCCTGTTTACCATGAGGTGGGGTTTTCCGTCACTCATGGTGAACCAAACTTTAAATATTACACATAGGTACTGTGGATAATCAGGAAGTAACATTCATTGTTTTTATGTCTAAATATCTTGACTGACTTTAATGAGCATATTTCAGAAACATTCATGTGTCTGAAAAATAATTACTGATGATTTGGAGTTGTTTACTCTTTTGGTAATTTTACCCTTTCCAAGGGAAAAATGTACACACCCCCATTGAAACATAATTTTGCATATAATTCAGTAGTGTCTGCTACTCTCTGGTAGCCTACTGGAGTTCACGCTAAAAATCCATTCCCTACATGCCTTTTATTTGGAAAGTTTTTCTAGGATAACATTTTCAGGTTTAGTTTTTCCATTTATCTTTTACTTTCATTTCAGGTGACTTCTGTGCTCTCTTTTTCTAATGGGCACAATAATTAGTTCTTAAGGACAGAATATAAATATTGTGACTGTTAGTTCTAAAGGATGCTTAATTAGGTCCTTTTTAAAGTTTCCATTGCTAGTTTCTCCATTTTATACAGAGACTAGAAAAGAATTGGTTCTTCTGACAGCCAAATGTGTGTACTGCCTATAAAACTAAAAGATAGGGCTTTCTCAAAGATGGACATAAAACCATGATAGTAGGGAATATGTCTCAGTGTCTATAAAGGCATGTTTGAAATATCATTTAATGAGGAAACTGGAGTCATCCAAATACACACATGCATACACACTCAAAGTAAAGAAAAGGATACGCTTCTTCCTCAGATAAGGCAACAGCATTGTTTCAGGATCAACATTTTTTTCTGTCACCTATACCAAAGGGAAAATAAGAATTACCCACACAAAGCTGAGAGAGCTAATATGAAATTCACATTGGCAGGATCACACCAATTTGAACGAAATTCATGTTAATTAGCTCTTCTACTCATATATTCAAGTAGATTTCAGCTTTATGGAACACCTGTGATATAGGAACCACCTCTCTTAGGTGTAACCTTGAGCCCCACCACGATCATGCTACTGTCCTTGGTCTTGAATTATCGCTATTATCTAAGGCATTTGTTGTTTCCACTAACAGGAACATTTGCTCCTGTCCAGTTTTTTCCTAGAATGTCTAAAGCAAGTGAGAGTAAAGACATTAGTAGAACAGCTCAGACTAGAGAGATAGAGAGAGGGGAAGATGAAATAAGAAAGGAAAGGAGGGAGGGGAATTGCTGGAATACAATAGCCTCTGAGAAACTGACATAGTTAATTTTTAAAATACTTGTTTATCTTGTTCAAATAATTCTGGATTCCAGTAAAAGACAACCAGCCATGGCCCCAATCAAATAAACACAGGGGAAGATAAAACATGTATGCTAAGAGATGCAAAGCTGCACAGCAAAGACACACTTAGGCAAGTTCATGGGAGCAGCCTGGCAGCGCAGCAGTGGAACAGCAGGCTGTCTTTTCCCAAGGATGACATAAAAATGTCATGATTGTGTTTTCCAAAGTGATTGTTTTCTCTTTTTTCACTAAAATCTTGACATTTCTTTTAGATTCACAGAACACATAGAAGCATGACTTGCTTTGCCATTCCAGAAGCTGAACTCGTCTTTCACCATATTATGGTAATTTTCCGTTCTGGGAAGTAGGTGAGGAGTGGACAAATGCTTATTCTAGGGCTGCTGCCTCATCCTCAATTCTAAGAGGCCGTATGCCATGCAAGGTGAGGGGTATGGCAATTGCCAAGGTCAGATCTGTGCCCTAGAGGAGTCTGCAACATAGAAAGATGTGTGTGTGTGTGTGTGTGTGTGAAAAGAAAAAATATGGGGTACCCCTTAGGTATCTTCAACTTAATTGGCTCCCAAATGTAACTCTTTATTTTCCAAACCTACCTACTCCTCCCTTCTTTTCCCTAAGCTGTTTAACGGCTTCGGCATCTGCTAGGTCATCTAAGCTGAAAAAAAAAAAAAAAAAAAGGCTATTTTCAACTTTTTTTTTTTTCTTTTCCAATCCACTACAATCAAGTGTCACCAAGTTCTTCCACTTGGGCTTCCAATGACACTCTAGACTCCTTTCTCTTCTACTGTCTCTACCCATGAGCCCATATCACCTATATTCTGGACGATTATTAAGAGCTGCCTAACAGGTCTCCCTGCCTCCACTCTTGATACCACAATATCGT
This sequence comes from Sapajus apella, assembly GCF_009761245.1. NCBI lineage: Eukaryota > Metazoa > Chordata > Mammalia > Primates > Cebidae > Sapajus > Sapajus apella. The sequence goes on from NW_022436950.1 coordinate 38,956,371, forward strand.
CCTCTACACCACGACCAGAGTGACTGCTGTAAAACCCAAGCCTGATTATCTCATGTATATGCCTAAATTTAACGTGGCTCCTGGCTGCCAAACTGCCATGCTAGGAATTCCTGAATCATGGGGATGCTTGTTAAAATGAAACCTCTATGGAATCAGGATTTCTAGTAGAGGGAACCAGAAAATGTGCTTTTTAAATAGGTACACTGAGTGGATCTTAGGTGAACTAATAGCCAAACATTTCCAGAATACAAGAAGAAATTTGAATTCAGGCTTCATAGATGAAGTGGCTAGTCACAGGGGTACATGGATTTTTTTTTTTTTTTTTTTTGCATGTAGTGGAGGTAAAAGTGCTACTGTCCTTGGTTCTGAATTATCGCTGTTCTGAAAATCCTTCCTCACTTCTTGGCAGAATTTTGTGACATTCTCCACCCTGCTCAAATGTTCTCTATGGAGAGTGTTGCCACATAAAACACCACCCCCCATCTCCAAGTAACCACCCTCCTCTTTGTTCCCATGGCTGATGTCTTCACCTCTTCTTTTATGACATTTTTTACACTGTATCATAATTATTTGTGTATGTACAAGACTATCTCGATCCTGAGAGAAGCCATCTTCTGCTATTCTTATTTATATCAAACACTGAGCTTGGTGGTGGAGATATATCACAGGATGTAATAAATGTTAATTAAATGAATGACTAGAACATGATATGTATGATTTGGTATGAGATACCAAGAAGGAATAATTTCTCACAGACTTGGGCATCTGAACAGATGATAAAAAAGAAAAACACAGAAGTTATCAATGGCAGAAACTATAGGTTGTCTATCCTGGCATGCATTCTTCTTTCCTTCCTTTTTGCTACTTGGAATAGGGATGAAATGGCTATAACCCCAGCGGTCATCTTAGACCATGAGGCAACATGCTAATGGCAGCAGAGAAAAAAAAAAAAAGAGAAGAAACCTGGGTCTCAGATAACACCATAAAGCTTCTGCCCCAACCTCACAATGTCTGTTCCTAGATATGATGGTAAACCATAGAAGCCCAATTTGAATGGATGGACAGAGTCTGGATAGCCTAGTTAGTACCTAGTTAGCAAAGAATAGCATTTTAGGCTTGAGGAATATTTCTATATTTGAGGAAGGAATTCATGGAAGACAGTCATGCTTGATTGGGTATTTGTTCCAGGAAATGTTTCAAGGGATTGGAATCTGGCTCAAAGTCCCACTGGTTTGAAATATGTTTTTGTTGTTTTGATGTAGTGGGTGTTTGCGTTTGGAGGAAGTGGGGGCAGGGATCTAGCATGTATCTTGTCCTGGCAGCTCTGGGAATGGAACAGGGAGGTTAGAACTCAGATAGAGGTTAGGAGGTGTAGCAGGGCTGGGTAACAGTTACTCTGGTTGACTCTGGATTGGAGAGATGTTGCCAGTTCACAGGTCAGGGTCATTGCCTGTACTCATCTCAGCATAGCCTTGAATGTTGCAAGGGTGGAATCTGCCCCTCTGTATCACTGCCAGCCCTTTTTAACCCAATGTAACCAAGTCCAAGTTTACATTGTACTCGGTTAAGACATCAGTTTCCTCTGTGTGCTGCCAGTGACTAGTGCCTGAGGAGTCCCTGCCAGATCCAAAACAGAGTCAGAAAGAGAAAGGAAGAGAGAGAGAAGAGGGGAGAGAGTAGAAAATAAGGAAAAGGTAGAAGTGCATGTGAAAGGACAAGGCTGAGAGGTAGAAGAGGAAAGAAAGGGGTGTATGCTGTGAGATGCAGTTAGTAGAAAAGAACAATAATCCACAACAGCCTCAGTGGAGAGAAAGAGGCCTCAGGGGACAGCCATAGGACACATCTTCCTGGGCTTGATTGCTTTAAAATTCATTTTGCTTGTTACTTCTGCTTAAGTTACCTCCATCTTCTCCTCTTTTCTCTGAATCATTACAGCCATTCCAGAAGCCCAGAAATTTCCTCTCTCAGCCTTGTAAACCAAGAACCTTAGAGAATGCTAGCCAATAAACAGCTCTTTTCAGATTCCCACGCCAATACCAAAAGTCTACATTTATTGCACAAATAATGCAAGATGACTGCTAAGAAGCAGTCATCTTGACACTTCCAAGCAGGTTCTAGCTCTACTAATGAAGCAGATAATTTTCCAGTCCAGATAGTAACAATTGTTTCCACATACCAAGTGTTAACTGTGTACATGCGCCTTGCTAACCACTCTCCATGCCACTTAATCACCCTCAATTTCAGGGGAAAATGTTCTGTTATTAGCTCCATTTTGCAAAGGAGAAAACGGAAGCTCAGCGACATTAAATACCTTGCCTGAGGCCCCAGAGTTGCCAAGTGGCAGAGCAGATACCACAGGATTCAAACCCATGCCTGACTAGTTCCAAGGCCCATACCTTTGATTTCCATACCTCATTGCCTCATGAAATGATACGCTTCAGTTCCTAAGTTGAGGTTGGAATGTGGCATCTATGGCAGAATTTATTCACAGGCTCTTCTTCCCTAAAACTCCATGTTAAATGGGTCATCTGTTCTTCTGGGGGCCTTGGTAGAGTGAATAAGATTACAGAAATCTCTCTCTGTAATACCATCTGCCTGATGACAACTTTTGGTGACCTGAGAAAATTTAGCAAAAAGCAGAATAGAAGCCAATCATGACATTTACTGTCTCCTAAGTGGCTTCACTTCTAACCTTCTTTTTCAAAGGTGAGTTTTTAATTCCAGAGATTGCATTTGAAATCAAAATCCCTCTTCTAAGGTAGGTTTTCTCTCTCACACTCTTCTCAACAGTCCCTTGCTCTCTGAAAACAAGAAGTTCATGCTAGGCTGGGTACGGTGGCTCGTACTTGTAATGCTAGCACTTTGGGAGGCCAAGGCAGGCAGATCACCTGAGGTCAGGAGTTTGAGACCAGCCTGGCCAACATGGTGAAACCCCATCTCTACTAAAAATACAACAATTAGCCGGTTGTGGTGGCTCAAGCCTGTAGTCCCAGCTACTCAGGAGGCTAAGGCATAAGAATCGCTTGAACTCAGGAGGTGGAGGTTGCAGTGAGCTGAGATCACGCCACTGAACTTCAGCCTGGGTAACAGAGTGAGATTCAATGTCAAAAAAAAAAAAAAAAAAAAAAAGAAAAAAGTTTATTCCAGTTCTTCCCATGTAAGTAATCAGGCTTGTTTACCAGTACTGAAGCACATACCCAACAGAATTTAGAAGGGAGGAAAAGGAAAGGGAAAGGTTAACAATTTCTTTTGATGGGTAATTGCAAAAACAGAATCAGTATCTCCACAGTATACTTTACAAATAACCACAGGACATTTGGTCCATAGACAAAGTGAGCCCATAGGTAAGAACTATCTTATCTAATTTAAAAAATCAATAGACTACCAACTGTTCTTGGCCGTGGATGTTAAAAATCCCAATATTTGTTTAGAAGTAGGGGAAAGAGAAGCAAGGAGATAATTAGACTCAAAATCCATTTCTTCATTTAACCCAAACACTTACCATCACCTATAAAGCCCTAGTAACGTGGACCCTGGCCATGTTGCCAACTCCACCAAACTACCTACTGAGCACACAGAAATCCTTCCACCTCAGGACCTTTGCACCTGCCATCCCCACCCTGGATGCTCTTTCCCCAGATGTTTGCATGGCTTATTCCTCACTGCATCCCAGTCACTGCTCAAATGCCACCCTTTTAGAGAGTCCAAAACATCCATCCCATCTAAGTATCCTGCACATTCTCTGTCCCACTGCTGTGCTTTATTTTTTATACTAGCACTTCTCACTTCCTGAGTTTACATAATTCCATGTATTTATATTCTTGCTATCTCCCCAGCACAATTTAAACTCCATGCACGCAGGGACTTGTTATTTCTGTGCTCTGCTGTATCTCATAAGTCTGGGACACTGCCTGGTATATGGTAGGCCCTTAACAAATAAATGGATTGAATGCTCATGTTCACTCTTCATGAAGTAAGTAGCATCATTCTCTTTTAACAGAGGAACTGAGCCTCCAGGAGGTTAGGTTTTCTCAATTAGAATTAGAACCCAAATTGAAGACTTGTTTGAACAACAAAGCCAGTGTTCTGTTTACTATACCATTCCATTATGCAGAAGAAGAAAAAATGACATAATGTCAATCACCTGACTCCATTGTCATATTTCACCCTCACAGCAGTCCTGTGAAGGGGTCCTAATGACCCCCACTACAGATCAGGAAAAACAAGTTCATTTTGTTCAATGTGTAACCCAGGCAGCAGGGGCAAAGTTTTTGAGGGGTCTAATGTACAATTTGGGGGATCCTCTTTAAGAAACATAATACAAAATCACAAATGATATTAGGCTGAGGGCCTTAGAATAGGCCTCACAACTAGGGTCTGATGCTTCACCCTGTTTAGCTTCCAGGGGAGGCAGCTGTTGCTGGTCAGGAAAAGTGCTGTGGCTGCCCTTAGCCAGAAGCAGGGGTCACAGGTGGCTCTGAATGAACCAGCACCAACACAAGCACCAGGGAAAGCAGGTGCCACTGGTCTTGCTTGGTTGTTAGCTCTGTTTCTTTTGTTTTTAAGAGACAGGATCTTGCTCTTTTGTTCAGGCTGGAGTGCAGTGGTGTGATCACAGCTCGCTGTAACCTGGAACTATCTTAAGACTCAAGTGATCTGCCCCCCCTTCGCCAGTAGCTGGTACTACAGTCGTCCACCACCACACCTGGCTATTTTTTTTGTAGAGATAGCGTTTCGCCATGTTGCCCAGGCTAAACTCGAACTCCTGGGCTCAAGCAATCCTCCTGCCTCGGTCTCCCAAAGTGCTAATTTCAGGCATGAGCCACACTCTTAAGGAAGCTCCTTAACCTTCCTGCCTCAGTTCCCTCCTTCAAAGTGGTGTCATTAAAACTGGGACAACATTAAGAGTGAGCAGAGTTGATGCTCACATTCAGGGGGGTGTCTTAAAGGATGCCCACGGGGCTTTGCTGCCCCCAAACATCGGACACTGCCTGGAACTGTCCCTCGGGTTGCCAGAGTGAGCCCAACTTCTGAGGGGACAGAGCCCGACCCAGCAGTGGACCCTGTGAGGACATTGGAGCCTCCAGAGCCTGACTTGTGTTCCGCTCCGCTAGGAACAAGCTGTGACTTTGGAAAGTGACGATTTCTTCATCTGAGAAACGATGGTTTGAATGTGTTAGTCTCTGCAGTCCTGTCCCGACTCGACTCTAAGTTGCTCTCTGCGCTTCCAAACGCACCCAGCGAGCTAAGGCTCAGACATCTCTGTAGGCTGCTCTCAAAGTACTGGGGGACGTTCCCGTTATCCGCTGGAGCTGAGGGAGGGAAGGTTTGGGAGTGCTGACCTTGATGGGCAAGAATACTTTTTTCCTTACTGTTTAGGGAGGGCGTGTGGTTGATAATCAGGCTGTGAGCCTCACAAGGAGAGGAAAGGGGAACATGAGGAAGGTGGGGGCCCAAAGAGCCAGAGCAGTCCCTGAAAACGCAGCCTTTACCTGCCCGGGAGGCAGGGGTGAGAACGCGAAGGCGCCTTTACCTGCCCGGGAGGCAGGGGTGAGAAAGCGAAGGCAAAGCCGCTGTTAAAGGAAAAAGCCAGGTCCGTGCCTGAGTGCCTTAAGCGGCGGGCACGGGCACGAAAGGATGGGACGAATGGCAGGGGCTCCTCTCTGCCCCGACCCGGGCTGCAGGTCTGGTCGCAGGGGCAGCCCGCAGGCGCTCACCTTGCGGCCGTTAACGTAGAAGAGCAGCTCCGGCGTCCAGTCCATGGTGGCCGCCGCGCGAGTCCGAGGGCCCAGAGCTGGAGGCAGCGGCGGCTCTAGGAAGTCGCGGGCAACTGGGACCCGGCAGCACCTACCCGCCGAGTGGGGCGGGGCTTACTGGAGGCCAACTCACCCACCCCGACGGAGAAAGCCTTGATAAATATCCAACGTTCCTGAGCTCTTTGCCAGGAAAACTCTCCCCAGGACAACAGCACGTGTGTGGGCGGAAATCATCTGGCGAAGATGAAGACGACCCCTGCATTAGGGGTACAGAGTGGTGTAAATATAGTCAATAGTTCTAGTGAAGGATGGATAATAGTTTTATTCAAAGAATTCCAGTTGATGAATGAAGAAATACTAGAATTAGAAAAAACTGCAACCCCATATTAAAACTACTGCTCAGACAATGCTCAACAATGGTTATAAAACAACTAGGTGTAATGTTGGAGAAATTCATTACAAGGGATAACCTTTGAACCCACTGTTCAATGTCAGCATCCTTACTAATGAAACACGGAGATGATACGAGATTAAGGATCTCCTCGCTAGGGGCGCTTAGCGTCTGTGTAACACCCCTCTTGCGTCTTAGCAAACATTGTAAGTCCTGTGACATTGCTTTGGATGGTCTTACGTTATTGCATATTTTAGATGATGTTCCAGCTAGATTTAAGCCTGTGAACAGTAGTTCGTCCCCTCCAATCAGGCCTGTTGTAGTCCTGAACTCTTCAGTGTAAACCATCATATTTATGCCAACTCTGCTGAAGCAGGTCTTAAGGACAACAAATAGGTTTACAACTTTATCTTTTAGAAATATAAGGTTGGTGCAAAAGTAATTGCGGTTTTTAACATTACCTCCAATGGCAAGAACTGCAATTACTTTTGTGCCAACCTAATAATTACTCATTTTAAAACAAAGAGATATCTTGAGATAAACTTAAAAGTTTCATCACTATTTACAGTTTATCCAGTAACTAACCACAACGTTTATCTGGTAAATAAGAACAGAGATGTAAAACATATTGGAAAACTTTTAAAAAATGATAAAACTTGGAAAATACAGCAAAGCATAAAAATAAAGATTACCTATAAGCCCACAACTTACAACTTTCCACTGTTCACTTTTTAGTCTATCCTCATTGTTTTGAAATATGCACTGTAACACCTTTAAAAACTTAAGTAGGATTAAACTGTTTTTCAGACTTCCTTTCACTTGACATACCTTAGAACATTTTCCCATGTTATTTCATTTATGTAAACACAAAAATTTTGTGAAATTTTCCGAAATTTTCCAAAATTTGTACATAAAAGTGAAGAGTGCAACTGGCATCTGCCTGTCCTTCACTGAGCTTTAACAATGGTCAACATTTTGCCATACTCCATTTTTTTGTAGTATTTAAAAGCCAATCCTGGACATATTTTAGCCCTAAATACTTCAAAAACACACATACACATTTTTTTTTTATTCAGCCACAATGCCATTTATCTGTATCTAAGTCCATTTTTTTTAGTCAGCCGTAATGCCATTTATCTGAGTCTTTTTTTTTTGAGACACAGTCTCGCTCTGTCGCGATCTCAGCTCACTGCAACCCCCACCTCCCCAGTTCAAGCGATTCTCCTGCCTCAGCCTCCCCAGTAGCTGGGACTACAGGCACATGCTACTACAGGAACCATTCCCAGCTAATTTTTGTATTTTTAGTAAAGGCAGGGTTTCACCATGTTGGCCAGGATGGTCTCAATCTCTTGGCCTCATGATCCACCCGCCTCAGCCTCCCAAAGTGCTGGGATTACAGGCATGAGCCACCGACCCTGGCCTAAAAAAGTCTTTTATACTTGACTTCTTTGAATCAAACAAGAGCTGTGCAATGTATTTGCATGTGGTCTTGTCAGTCTTCTGTGATCTAAAACAAACTTTTTAATACTGTTAACATGTTGAAAAAGAAACCAAGTAAGTTGTCCTATTGAAATGAACCACTTTTTCAATGTGGGTAATTGCTTCTCCGTAGTGTTATTTTTCTACCTTATTTATTTTTTATACGCTAAATATTAGATCTAAAGCTTTAAGTTCAGGTTCAATCTTTTGGGGGGAGAGAACACTTCATAGGTGATACCATATACTTAATACTGCAGTACAGTAGGAAGCATATGGTGTCTGGTTGTTTCAGTTGTAATGATGCTGACAATGAACAGTGGGTTCAAAGGGTTATCCCTTCATAATGAATGTCTCCATCAACATTTCACCTAATTGCTTTACATCCATTGTTGAGCATTGTCTGAGCAGTAGTTTTAGTAAGGAGTTGCAATTTTTCTAATTCTAGCATTTCTTCTTTATTCATCAACTGGGATTCTTTAAATAAAACCATCCATCTTTCACTAGAGCTATTGACTACACCCTACAGCACTCTGTACCCCTACTGCAGTCTCTCAAAGTGTGGTACTAGCACAATCCTTGGACAGACTTACCTGAAGCATCTGATTAAGATGCAGATTTCTGGGCTCACCCCTTTAGTGGTCAGATATTGTCTAAAACAGTTTTCCATCTAGGTAGAATAGAGTCTGAGTAGTCATTTGAATCCAATAAGCTATGTATTGATCTCAGATATGAACAGGATTTATTACTTCTTATTACTGGAAGACCAAGTGATCTTTGAAACAAAGTTATAAAAACCAAATTCGAAAGAGTCTGAAAGGTTAATCTCCTCCTCTAAGTCATCAGATTACATATAATAGAAGTAATACAGAAGCTGACATTCAACGCATATTTCTGAAAATTAGAAGAATGAAGGGTGAGAGGAAACAGGCCACGGAAGGAGGTGGCTTTTAAGCCCTTTTAGATGTCCACATGTATTTAATAGGTTAAAAACACAGCAAACAAGACAGCCTTGTATACAAGATAACCAATGAAAAGGTATTTATTAACACATTTTATTTGGTTAAAAGGTTAATAGCTATTGTTTGGTTACATCTTGTAACTTAAGTTCTTGTTTATTTAAGTTTCTTTTTAGCTAATAGCTTCTTTTTACCTTTGGGCTATTAGATAAAAAGAAGCTTAAATAAACAGGAACATAAGTTACATGATGACCAAAATGATTTGAAAAGTTTAATGCTATAAAATAGCTATTTTATGCATATATATCTACTAACAAACATAAGAATGGACAAATCAACACTCCATGAAAGACCAAAAAAAAAAAAAAAAAAAGCTTTTCATCAAGCATTTCATCTTCTTGATACTAGTTATTTTCTGTTTTGATTCCTTATGCTTTGAAAATTCAGAAAAACCAGAATCCATAAATTCACTTCATCTTCTCATCTTGCTGCAAAGTAGAAAAAAAGGAAGATTAATAATAGCCAAAATTAATGCTTTTGCTGTGAAGGTTGGAGAAGAAAATTGTTTCATCATAGTAAAGAAGTTTCCTTAAACCACAAGCTTTGCTAAATATTTAAAATACTCTAATTTTTCTTAAATCTTATATTTCCCACTATCAGAGTATTTCAAATAATTTATTTCAAATAAAGATTTAAGAAAAAATAACATAGATTTTATACATGTGTTTTTATACTATGTGTTTACTACATAGTTCCTTTTTATTAGAAATTTAGCATATATTTAAGAACATGTGAAAATATACAATTTAAAAACAAAGTAAGTGTTCATGTTCCTACCACCCAGGTTGAGAAATGAAATATTACCACACTTCCAGTGTGCCTCTTTCTGATCACATACCTCTCCTCCCCCAGAAAGGAACCACTATCCTGAATTGTATTAATCACTCCTTTCTTTACAAGTTTTTATTTTAAGCAACTGTGTATTGCCCTCCTAAAATGTATATTGTTTGGTTTTATCTGTGTTTGACCTTTATATCAATGAAATCATACTGTAGGTGTTTTTTGTGTGACTTGATTTTTCCACTCAACATCTTCATTCATTTTCAAGCCTCTCCTTTATTGAAACATTAAACATTTTATATTCTGTATCTGATTTGCAGTTTCTGCTGTTACCTTGTTCCTCTGTGTGTGTAGTGTTTTTCTTTACAAGAGCTACCTGTTCATTTTCCTTGGAACTTCAGCTGTGCAAAACATGTTGAAGTGTGAGATGGACAACTTCCTAGAAAATATTTGCTTCTAATAGACAATAGGGAACTACAGTTCATGTATTACTTATACTAAATCCTCAGCTTCAAATTTTTTGAGCCTTTGAGATATTGTGAATTCAAGTTATAATCTGCATAAAGGCTGCATTTATTTTGGTTACGAATTCTAAGGAAAGATTTTTTTCTCCTTAATTCAGCACCCAAGTTATTCCCTGGAGCTGAACAAGCTAGTGGGGAGGTTATTTTTAGTTTGCTCTTCTACTGAGAAAGTAGCTCAACTTTGTGGAAAAAGATCTATTAGACTCTTCATTTTGGATAAACCCTAGGATTTGTCTTCTGTCCCTAGCCTCATAAGGCTGTGAATGCAATGTTTAGGTTCACCTAGTTAGACAAATATCTTCAGGATAAGGTCAGTTTCAGCCTCCACTGACCCCTCTGAGTTTCCTGCTATCATTTGGTCTCTGATCTGAGCTTTTCTTACTTTCCTACTAATAGAAACATTGATTAGCTAATAGTCATTGGCTAAGAAATGCATTCAAGGTATGTTTTTTAGTATTTTACCCAATAATTTTTTTTTTTCAGTAGGAGAGTTGATTCATGCACCTAATACACCATGTTTCAAGATATGGAGTTTATTTATACTTTACATTTTACATGTATATGTGTATGTGTGTGGTTTTAGATGAAATATACAGACATGGTCCCAAATTAAAAAGGTATACAAGATTAGGTAGAAAGGTCTCTTTCACTCCTTTGTACTCCTCTCCAGAGCCAGTATTAACCACTGCGTTGGGTAATTAGATAGAATTTAATTAATCCTTTTAAAAGAGCTACCTATTCTAAACAAAACAGCAAAATGCTATCAGAAAATAGTATTTTATTTTAGTTTATATGTACGGTGCATGCAGATTATTTGCTAAACAGCTTAGCTGGTATAATTTTCAAAAGCAAAAATCACAACATTCAATATAAATTCTGAGTGATGACCAGTTGCCACTTTTGTTTTCTTCCTTCTTTTTTGGATTGGAAACAGTATGCACTAGGTAAATCACAGCTTCTAGTAGCTCCCATGAAAGTAGATCCTAATTAAAGCTGCGTGCTATTATGGAATGATCATCATAGGTATTGAAGAGAGGAGTGGCAGGAGTTATCAGGAAGGTCACATAAATATGTTTTTAAAGTCTTTATCTCTTAAGTCCCAGAGCACTGAACATAACAAATGAGGATACTTTTAATATAATAAAGGTGATAATCCAAAATAAATATGTAATAATTATGATGTTAACACAGCAAAAAGCAGAGCAACCACCTTTCTGAAGCAAAAACTACAGGAGATACATGGAAACACAGGACATAGTAGATTTTAATATACCACTCTTAGTATAACCTTAGTACAAAACAGACCAAGTGGACAAAAAAGAAAAGAGACAGAAGATCTAAGCAACATAATAAACACAGTAAGTCTTAGGGATATATATCAAACTTCAGATCCTGATTATGGAGAATACACATTTTTCTCAAGTACTCAAAGCACAGTTATAAGTACTGATCCTATAGTAGGTCACATACACACAAAAATACTGGCAATTTCCATAAAGCAAAAATATTACAATAAATAATCTGACCAAAATGCAATAAAACTACATTTACAAATAAAAACAAAAAACAAGAAAGGTCCATCCACCTGGAAATTTTAAAATCTCCTAATAAATAATTCCTGAATAAAAGGAGATACTTAAAAATGACAATGAAAACACTACATGTCAGAATCAAGATAAACTGAAAGCACTGATCAGAGAAAAACTAATTGTACAAAACACTTAAAAATTTTTTTGTGTGTGTGTTTATTTATCTTTATTTTTAATTTTTTGAGTCAAGATCTTTCTCTGTGCAGTGGCACAATCATGGCTCATTGCAGCCTCGACCTCCCAGGCCTAAACTATCCTCTTACCTCATCCTCTCTAGCAGCAGCTGGGACTACAGATACATGCCAAAATGCCTGGCTGATTTTTAAACTTTTTATAGAGTGAGAGTCTCCCTGTGTTGCCCAGGCTGGTCTCGGACTCCTGGGCTAAAGCGATCCTCTCACTTCAGCCTCCCAGTGTTGGGATTACAGGTGTGAGCCACTATGCCTGGCCATAAAACACTGTTATCCATATAAATGAAAGAATAAAAATAATAAATTGAATTTCCTGCTCCAGAAATGAGAAAACAACAACAATAAAGTAAATCAAAGAAAACACAAAGAAGAAAACAACAAATATAAAGCAGAAATCAGTGAAGTAGAGAACAGAAAAATAGATCCAATTAGTAAATCAAAGTCCTGACTTTTTGGAAAAATTAATAAAATAAATAAACTACTCTCTAACTTGATTAAGAAAAAGAGAAAAAGAACAAACACAAAAGATAATAAATGATACAGGTAAAATAATTATGGGAAAAAAGATATTTAAAATTCATTTACATGTCCAATTCACAAAAGATAATTTGCAGACTTTTATGCAAATAAATTTGAAAACTTAGATGAAATGGATAATTTCCTATGAATATACAAATAACAAAAATGACCCCATAAGAGCCAAAAAGCTTAAACAGACTAATTTTTACACACACAAAAAATAGTCAATGTTATTAAGGAACTACCCCACACAAAACAATACTAGGTCCAGATGGTTTCAGAGGGAGATGCTAACAAACTTTCAAAAACCAGAGAGTCCCAATGTTTTAAAATTATATAAGTATATAACATACAAATAATTATAAACATAAATTATAATGCTTTATAAATTATTTTATTAAAGGAACCAAGAAGGTGACTTTCTTGATTCCCTTAACATGATAACTAGGCCAGATAAAAACAATTCAAAGACCGATAACTATAGACCCATATCAGCTATGCATGTTGCTATAAAAATTCTAAACAAAATATTTTAGCAAACTCAATTCAACATCACATTATGAAAAACATACTCCATGACCAAGTGAGATTTATTCCAGGAAAGCAAGGTTAGTTCGGTACTAGAAAACTCATCAACAGGTACCATGTTAATAAACGTTAAGGAAATAAAGTATATGATTATCTCCATACATGCTGAAGAAGCCTTTGACAAAATTCAACAATCATTCATGATAAAAGCACTCAATAGGCATCAAGGGGGATTTTCTTAGTAAATTATGTACATATCTTAATCCTAAAGCAAGTATTTTATTTAACGGAGAGACAAAAATACTTCAATAGAAGTATTTCAATTAAAATCAGGAACAAGGCAAGCATGCCTACTATTCTTGCTACTATTTAATATTGTGCCTGAGTTAATAATCAATGCTAATAGAAAAACAGTAAGAGGCATACAAAGTGGTAACGAAGTAAAACTATCTCTATTTTTAGATGATATCATAGTATACCTGGAGAACTCAAGACAACTGTGAGATAGGAGAATAACAGAGTTTAGTAGGTAGCAAGACATAATAAACTGACACAAAATTCAACCGTTTTCATATATATGAACAACACTGGGCATGAGTTACATGTCCATATATAATAGCAAGAAAGAGAACTAAATACTTATAAATAAATTTAACAAAATATGTGCAAAACCTATGTAAGAAAAATCTAAACACAAGCACTTCTAAATACTTTCAGACACAGAAGATGACTTGAACAAACAGATATCCTCTGTTCTTGGACAGAGCGACCCCATTATTGTTTTCAATTAATTTAAGATTAACTCCATAAATTAACACAGAAATTCAGTACAATCCCAATAAAAACAACAAGCTAGACTAGTGGTTTTCAACTCAGGATGATTTTGCCTACCAGTTGAAATTTTGCAACATCTGGTGACATTTTTGGTTGTAAATGCGAAGGTGCTACTGACATCTGGTGGATGGAGATCAGGGATACCACTAAACATCCTACAATGTACAGGACAGCCTCCAATAAAAGAGAAATATCCAGCCCAAAATGTCAACAGTGACAAGGTTATAAAACTCTGAGCTAGACAAGTCAACACCATCCTAAGTTTCATATGGAACAACAAACATTCAACAACAGTGAGGGAAACAATGAAAAAGAAAAACTATGAGAGGCTACTAGCCTTACCAGACATTAAAACATACTAAAAAGCCTCTACAATAAAGAAGTAGATTACTGGCAAAGGTGATGGGGTATCTCACTTCTGAGATGACATTTTGTTACGTAAGTCTCCATCTTGCTAGAGGACTTGCTCTAGAGATTCTCCATAGCTGGCTTTGAAGTAAGTGGCCATCGTGGGAAGGAGGCCATATGGCAAGGAGCTAAGCACATCTTCCAGCCAACAGCAAGAAAGATGAGGTCTTCTGTCCCGAATCACAAGGAAATGAATTCTGCCAACAACCTGTGTGACTTGGAAACAGATTCTTTCCCAGTACAGCCTCCCGATGAGAACCAACCTGGACAATACCTTCGGTGCAGCTTTAATCATACCCTAAGCAGAATACCCAATTAAACTCTGTCCAGATTGCTACTTTAAGCCACTAGGTTTATGGTAGTATTGTTATTGAGTAATAGATAACTAAATCAACACAGTATAAACAATGTGCATACCTAGTGCTCAGATCTCAGTTTCTAAGTAAAATTCTCTAAGGGAATCAGGCTTCTCAAAGAAGTGCCTGATTGTGGCACTTCTCACTAGGATGAGCCTGGAACATCCTGTGTGTCAGAAAGTAAGAAAGTGCTCCAAATAGCATGAAGTCATGTCAAAAGGACACATAAGCCAACCTGAAGGAACTCTTAATGATCACAGTTGGAATATCTTGAGCAAGAAAATAAATATTGATAGTATTGGACTTTCATCAATAGAACAAAAGAGATATCCATGATATATGAAAATAGAGCGAGAAAAGACAACTCTTCCTTACAGATAAATTCCAATTAATGTAGAAGGAAAGGGAGAAACAGAAAATCACTACCAGTAGTACCCACAGCTGTAACTGTTGCAGGCAAGATCCACCAATGGATGCTCAAATTAGTGGGTGAAAGTTTGAGAAATGGAATGTATAGACTCAAAGTATCTCCCTCCCATGTTCATCAACTATAGAGGAAAAGACTGTGACTTCACAGTTAAAAAACCCAGCAGACACCACCTTAACCAAGGAATCAAGGGTAACATGACTAGTAATGAAACATGCTGACATCATATATATGATACGATGCAAGAACAACTTATAATTTCTGTGGAATATTTACCAAAAAAGCACAACTGCGTTTTAATCATGGGAAAACATCAGACACACCCAAACCGAGAGATATTCTACAAAATAAACTGACTAGTAGTCTTCAAAGGTGTCCAAGGCAGAAAGAAAGAAAAAAACTGAGGAACTGTCATAGGTGGAGGATGCTTAGGAGAAACAACAACTAAATGCAATGTGGGACTCTAAACAGAATTCTGAAACAGAAAGCGATGTTAGTGAAAGTCCATAGTTTGTTAATAGTATTGTAAATGCTAATTTTTTAGTTTTGATAATTGTACTGTGGGCACATAAGACGTTAAAATTAAGGAACGCTGGGAGAGGACCATATGGGAAACCTTTGTACTATTTTTACAACTTTACTGAAAATCTAAAATCATTCAAAATTAAAAGTTTAACTTACAACTCATTAAAAGACAAATGACTCAACTGAAAAGTGGGCAAAGGATCTCAACAGGTCATTTCTCCAGGAAGATATACAGATGGCCAGGAAGCACACAAAAAGACGCTCAACAACATTAGTTATCAGGAAAATGCAAATCAGAACCACAATACAATATCGCTTCATGCCAAGGATGGCTAGAATCAAAGTTATAAAAAACAAATGTTGATAAGGATAAGGAGAAATTTTTAAAAATCATCATTTGTTGGTAAGAATGTAAAATGGCACAGCAACTTTTGAAACAACTTGGCAGTTCCTCAATTAACAGACTTAGCAATTCCACTTCTAGGGATATATCCAAGGGTGGCAGGGAACTTTACACACAAAACCCTGCAAATGAATGTTGATAGTAGAATATTCATAATAGCCAAAAGATGAAAACAACCCAATTGTCCATCAAAGGACAAATGGATAAACAAAATGTGGTATATCTACACAATGGAATATTATTCAGTCATAAAAATGAATGAAATACCGATACATGCTACAATATGAAAAAACCTTTAAAACATGCTGGGTGAAAGAGGCCAGTTGCAAAGACCACATATTCTATTATTCCATTCATATGAAATGTGTAGAACAGGGAAATTTAGAGAGACAAGAAGTAGATTAGCAGTTGCCTAGAAATGAGGGATAGGAAAATGATAACTAAAGGGTACAGGGTTTCTTTTTAAGTAAAGAAATGTTCTAAAATTGACTGTGGTAATGGTTGCACTTATCTATGAATATACTAAAAACCAGAATATTGTACACTTTTTTGAGACAGAGTCTTGCTCTGTCACCCAGGTTAGAGTGCAGTGGTGTCATCTTAGTTCACTGCAACATCCACCTCTGGGTTCAAAGTGATTCTCCTGCCTCAGCCTCCCGAGCAGCTGGGATTACAGGTGCATGCCACCATTCCCGGCTACCTTTTGTATTTTTAGTAGAGATGAGGTTTCACCATGTTGGCCAGAGTGTTTCAAACTCCTGGCCTCAAGCAATCCACCTGCCTCAGCCTACCATAGTGCTGGTATTACAGGTGTGAGCTACCATGTCTGGCCTAAATTGTACAGTTTAAATTGTATAAACTATATCTCAATAGCAGAGAGAGAGACAGAGAGAGAGAGAGAAAGACAGAGGGGGGGGGAGGGAAGGAGGGAGGGAGAGGGGGAGAGGGAGGGAGAGGGAGAGAGAGAGAGAGAGAGAGAGAGAGAGAGAGAGAGAAAGACAGGCCCCTTGGTCCTTAATTTGACTTTTAATTTTCTTCTTTCACCCTCCCTTATATTCTGTCATCGGTGGTTATTGTTTTAAAATACCCATGAGAATCATTCTTTTTTGTTAGATGTGATCACTGTTACCTAGTTTTGCTAAGAACTTGGTTAAGTTCTTACTTTTTAGAGAGAGATATGTAGAAGTGTTTTAAGAATCAAATCACTCAATATTTGAGACTCTAAAATATAACAAAAAGTATAGATGAAGTAAATATGACAAAGTGTTAATAACTGTTGAACCTGAGGATAAATTGGAGGAGGGGACTATTCTGTTTGTTGGAGTATGTTTGAAATTTGCAAAAACAAAGAGAAATGACTGTTATTCTTTGAGAGTAAAGGACACATAAACCACTTTGACTTCTAGGGAACAATGTAGGAAATAAGCAAATGGGCTAACAGATAAAAAATGGCTTCAAAATCACAGGCCATGAATTTTAAAAATTATAATTATCAGGTTACAATTTAAAATATGACAGAACTGGGAACCAACCAAAAGTAAATCAATGATAGATTCAGACTATACTCCAACCCCCCAAAAATAGCCTGTTCAAAGGATATATTTCTTCAAATCTTACCCAAATCACACTGTGGTTGTTACATATCAATAATATATGCTTTACTGAATTATCAGAAGTGCTCAGATACTGATTCAAGCAGAATTTTTTTTAAGGCTATATTTTATAATGGCACACTAAAATACTTGAAATACTTACTCTTTGAGGCTTGGCTCTTTCAAATGGAAAGGAGCACACCTCCTTCTTCTGCTTGTCCGTTCTGAAGATAGATCTTCTGACTTACTTTCAGATTCAGCAGTGTTATTTAAAACAAAACTGGTATTTGTCAAGTCCTGTAACGGTCTATCACCTGAAAGGAATATTATTTTTCACAAATATTTTTTAAAGTATATAGAAATCACTGCAACAAATTTTAAATCTTGATTCAATTTGGAGAGGAAAGAGATTAACATTTGAAACAAACTGTCAAACTAGACTGCAACTTTTTATTCTGAAATCACATGTGGCTCCCAAAAGTTCATCCTAGCTCAACTCTTTTTATGGAAGCACACAAATTACTGCACATTCATTCAACATATCTGCCAGTGATCACTCTCTGTGAAAGGCACCATGAGGAACACAGAAACGAAAAGTGTCTCACCAGTACTCTTAACAGGTCCTGCAACTCTGGACCTTTGTAATTCTTTTGCTTCAGTGTGCTTTTTACCTGGAATTGACTTACTCACCAAAATCCTAGGGATCTATACACATATATTGAAATAACAGGTTCCCAGTAAAAATTTTTAATCGGTATAGGAATGTTTAATGTTACAGAATTTCTAATGGCAAAAGAACATTCTTAGGATCTACTGTTAAGGAAAAAAAATGGGATGAGTAATGTTATATATAGTATGACTTCAAACATATATTTAAAAATCTGTAGATTTGGGTCTGCATGCACATGGTAAGGGGACTAAAGTTCTCCCAGGTAATTTTTTCCCTTCCCCTTCTCTGATACTCTACTTTTGATTTTCTGCAGTGAGTACTATTTTAATAACTGGGGGAAAGTAAAAAATAAATACTACAGGTAAAAATCTTACTTATCTGGCTGGGCGCAGTGGTTCACGCCTGTAATCCCAGCACTTTGGGAGGCCGCAGCCGGCAGATCACGAGGTCAAGAGATCGAGACCATCCTGGCCAACGTGGTGAAACCCCGTCTCTACTAAAAATACAAAAAAATTAGCTGGGCTTGGTGGTGCGCACCTGTAGTCCCAGCTACTCAGGAGGCTGAGGCAGGAGAATTGCTTGAACCCGGGAGGCAGAGGTTGCAGTGAGCCGAGGTCACACCACTGCACTCCAGCCTGGCGCCTGGTGACGGAGTAAGACTGTCTCAAAAAAAAAAATCTTACTTATCCTTTAGGGCCTAAAATGCTACATATTTAAGGATGCTTTTGAAGATTCCTCTGTTAAAATTACTCCCCGTTATATCCCTTAGCATAATGTATGTGCTTTTTATTAAAGAATCATTTATTCCTTTTCACCATGGTTACATACATGGAATGTGAGGAAAGGAGGTTGGTATTGTTTATTTCTCAATCCTCTATAACACCTAGAATAAGGGTTTGATCACATTAAATATATGCTATTGAATGGGGAGAGTCTCACCCTCAAGAAACATGCAACTGTCTTCAGTAAAATAAAACCAGTGTAATACATTATCATAAACATTTAAAACATTCATTTTCCTTCAAATGTATGAAAATGGAAATTATTTGCCTAAGTTCATTATTAGGCAAGTTTGTGGTGAAGGCCAAATCCATTTGTAGTTGCAAATGTCCAAGATACTCTCATTGTTATTTTCCCAAAGTATGAAACTTTCTTTATTCCTTCATGCTATTTCTATGGATCATGCACTTAGTTATATATTGTTTTTAAATTCTAGAAAAATACCAGTTAGAAAATACTTCATTGGCTAAGTGAAAAACAAAAACGAAAACAAAAACACTTCTAAAACTTTATCATTTCATAATGGTTATTAACTTACCTACTCCTGAGTTTTGGGTTCTCCGGTTGACTTCAAATTTCATCTCGTTCATCTTCTCATGCACATCATCACTTACTTGAAAGGCCGGTGAGCATTCCAAGGCAAAATTTTCTTTTACTATCACATTTTTACTAGAAGAAATACTCAAAGGTACTAAACCTTCATGAACACTGTCAAAAGAAGAATCTTGTATGTCAGGTGAATATATCTCAGACAAAGATTTCAATGCCTTTGTATAAAAGTCTGGCTTATTTTTGACTATTTTCTCATTCTCCAAATTGTTTTCCTTATCTGCTTGTTCTGATCCAACAGACTTTCCCTGAATGGTGTTGAGTATTCTTTCCATTATTTCATGGCTCACTGGAGAAGGATCTATGGAGGTCTTTCTTTTCTTTGACTTAGATGTTATTTTATTTACTTTTTTAACCTGACACTCTCCTTCTTTCATTTTTTCCACAAAAAGGGTATCTCTTTTTTTATTCAAAGTGGTAGTGCTTTGCTTCTGAGTCTTACATAGTTCAACTGGATTTCCTGGATCAGAATATGCTTCACTAGTAACATATTTTAAATCAGATTCTAAGGAGATAGATGTCTGTGAAGATTCTGTTAACTGTGAAGCGTGTTTGTTCTTAACTTTTGTCAAAATGTTCTTTGCCTTGCACGATGACTCTTTCTTACGTTTTTTAACTACTTTGCAGGAATCTGGAATTTGATTACAACTTTCCTTTTCCTTACTGTTGATTCCCATATAGTGTTCACTGATAATGTCTTGGCATTCAAGTTTTTGTTTAGATTTAATTATTTTAAAATCAAGATCTTTGGTATAGCTTTCTTGGACAAGTACATCTTTATCATTATCCTCATATATCTGGTTCATTTCATAAATTATTTCTGTCTTCCAATTCACTTTATTCCTAAGCTCCTTATTTATTTTTGATTCATTTTGCTCAGCAGATTTCCTATCAGTGCCATGAGTTTTCAAATCCAATATATTCTGGGTGTCATAATCACATAAATTTCCATTATCTTTGATAACAAGATCAGCTGTTTGAAATTCATTTGTGATTTGCAGGTTTTCAGAAATGGTTTCTTTATCCTTTGGGGTTAGAGAAAAGAAGTTATCTTTTCCTAGGTCATGTACACCTTTGTCATCATTCTCATATATTTGGTTGGTTTCAGAAATTATTTCCGACTTTTGATACATATTTAGTCTAGGCTTCTTAACTATTTTTGAATCATTTTGACAAGCAGGTTGCATATCATGGACATGTTGTTTCATCCCCAAAACATTCTGAATCTCATAATCATAGAGGTTTCCACTATCTTTGGTAGAAAGAACAGGTGTTTCAAACTCACTTGGGTCTTCTAGGTTTCCAGGGATGATTTCCTTATCTTTTTGGGTTAAAAAGAGTGAGTGACTTTTAACTGTGTAATCCATACTTTTGTCATTATCTAAATGATTCACTTCAGAAATTATTTCTGTTTTCCGATTTACTTTCTGCCTAAGCTTCTTATTAACTTTTGATTCATTTTGCTGAACAGGGTACATATCAGTGATCTGCTTTTGCAAACTCAACACATTCTGGGTCCTATAGTCAAATAGATTTCCATTGTCTCTGGTAAAAAGAGCTGGGATTTGAAGCTCTTTGGAAACTTCTATGTTTTCAGAGATAGGTTCTTTATCCTCTTGGGTTTTGAAGAAAAAATCATCTTTTTTTAGGCCATGCAGGTCTTTATGATTATCCTCATACATGTGGTTCATTCCAGAAATTATTTCTGTCTTCCGGTTTACTTTCTTTCTACGCTTATTACTGTTTGGTTCATTTTGCTCAGAAGGTTGTATATCAGTGACATATTTTTTCGAATCCAATATATTCTGGGTCCCATAATCAAATAAATTTCCATTATCTTTGGTGGAAAGATTGGCTGTTTGAAATTCATTTGTGGCATCTAGGTTTTCACAAATGGTTACTTTATCCTTTTGGTTTGTGAGTAAGTTATCTTTTTCTAATTTGTGAATCACAAATGTCTGTCTAGAAGCTTTATTTTTGTTACAAGTTAGGGAATTCTGTCCCTTATCAAATTTACTCTCCTGGTGAAGTTTATCTGAACTTTGGGGGGAAAAGTATGTTTCTTCTTGCTCATTTGTTATTCTTTTGTTCTTTTTATTACACTGTACATTTTCTCTGTCATCTTGTTCAAAGCCAGTATGAAGGGTCATTTTCTTTAGCTCATTCACCTGAGCCAGCTGTTCAGGATCAAAAATAAAACCTGGATCTTCTACATCTCTTTTGCCATCCAGGACATCAGATCTTTCTGGCCTATTTTCAATCTTTTCCCCAATAGCCACATCTGAACTATTTTTAGACTGTTTCTTTGATCTTTCTCTCTTTTTCTCAGAGCTTGAATCTTTCACTTTTCTGAAAGTTTTCATTCCACATTCATTTGTTTTTTTATTACTTTTCTTTTTAATGCCTGTTGATACTGTTACAATTTTGCTGACTTCACTAGCAGTTAAATCCATGTCAGCATCATACACAGTTTTCTGCAATTGAAGGTCATCATCATTCTCAATTGGATTCATGCACTCTGCATTAGGTTCACTGGCAGGCTCAGAAGATAAGCCAGGAAGATCCTGTTTATTTACTTGCATTTCAGTATTTGTTTCAGTAGCATGACCATTTGTCTCATTATGGCAATTTAATTCTGGACTTGAAATGCGTTGCTGATCTAAAACTGTTGTACATGGAATGTCTGCAGAAAGATTATTTGATTCCCAAGATGACCCACGCTTCTTCCTTTCAGTCACATTACTAGGAGATGGTTTCTCCCATCTGTGGCCGATAGATTGGGCATTTCTCATCTCACGCATTAGAGAACTCTTAGAACTTTGGTCTGAGTGGGAATAGCTTTCTATTAAGAAAAGGAAAACAAAACTAGAAATAAGTAGTGAAATAAGTAATAAGTTACTTTAAACACATTAGATTAGAAATCAAGCTGTTTCACAGATACAATTTCTGACAATGTGTTCTGCTCATATCCTAATACTACTAAGAATCTATGCTTTTAAGAAAATAAGTTAGAAATGATGAGCACTCATAAGTCACATTTTACGTTTGTATCTATGGAAAATATATACGAGAATGGCTGCCTCAGCCCCAACAGTAGAGTGGAGTAAGCCAACAGTAGAGCCATTAGCATATATTTTTAGAGTGAAAAGAGGCCAGCAAGTGAATCCAAATAATAGTGATAACTCTGAAAAAGATTACTATCAAAGACCAACAGCAGGCAGCTAAAATTTATATAAATTATATATCCATATATTGTGTGTATGTGTGTAAATACATACACACATGTATATATGTATACTGTATACATTATATGTATACTATATATATGTGTATATATACTATATACGTATACATACACACACATACACACACACTTTCAGAAACGAAAAATAATCCTAAGCTCTAAATTCAACATTGTTATGGTTCCATATCCCAGTCTGAAAATCTATGGCAAATCTGTAAGCACTAGGTTATACTACGGATTATCGTTTAGGAATACTATGTAAATAAAACATAAGTGCCATCTTTTTTCTTGCTCAACTATTACCCAGGCTCAATTTTTTGCCTAGCTAGTAATTAATTGGTGATGATCTTGAAAGAGTCTCTATACCTATCTAGGCCCCCAACTTTCATATCTATGAAAAAAGAGGGTGAAACTGCATAAAAATACGGTATCTTTCAAATCATAAGCTATCAAGGAAAGCTCATTAGGTCCATTCATTCCTAAACAGTGCTTCCAGAGTAACCGTATAAAGCCACTGTAGATCTGATGTTTGTCAGCATATTTACTTTAAGTTAAATTTGCCACCAGCAGTTTTAAATGGCAGAAGTTAGCAAATCTGTAACATAAGTGATCTAACTTATTAACTGTTATACATCATTCTCCTCAGGAAGAATATCAGATGAATGTAACTATTTAATACAAATACTCAAAATGAATTTTTAAAACAATCTCACCTCTGGGAGGTACATCAACTATAGAAGAAATATGTTCTGAATCATCTGAACCACATACATTCTGATTATTTTCCTGAAGAAATAACACTTCCAAATTCTCTGGAGTTGATAAAGGTTGTATTGTTGATCTTGAGGAAATATCAGGTAATGCCTTTGATTTAATATTATTGTCACACTGCATTTTCTCTTTATCATCATCTTCATCATCATTTGAAGTTAATGGAACCCTAAAGGCAAGTGGGAAGGAAATGAGAAATTTTGTATTTTATAATTTTTTTTTAAATGCATGGACAATTATTTCTATATTCTATTTAAGATCGAACCACAAATCCACCCTGGTACTTTTTCAAGTTCAATGAAGACTCTTAAAGGTAGGAAATGAATAAATAGTTTCTACTAGAACAGAACTTGGAAGGAAACAGGAATGCTTCTTAACCCTTTAGTCACAGTGGCCCCAAAAGAAGATCATTTATATATTCACTGGTTGTGCTATTAGAATACTACTATTAAGGAAATGAAAAAGTTCAAACGTACTTATAAATAGCTATATATAATATTTATACTTTTCATATAATTAATTCTATGTAATACCCAAAACTCTTCCTTTGGTTTCTAGCAAATATAATTGCTTATAAAATTATGTGTGAAATAAGTTTGCTATGTTTCCAAAAGGCATCCAAGTACACTAAAACCATTATTTCTAGAGTAATTAAGTCTATGGGAGGAAAACAGACAGAAATCCACAGAAATAATTTGATAAACTGACATATTGAATTCAAAGAATGAAGAGCAATATCCTCCACCAACAGTAAAGAGTTGCCTTGCATTCCAAGGAAATCACAGATATTTTAATTTATAATAAGAAAAATAAAATATTTCTGATAAATATTTATGAGAAATTTAAAGGCAATTACCAGTAGAATAGCTATTGGGAGGAAATGTCTACACCACTTGAGGAAACAAGTTAACAAAAATAAACAGAGAGGTTCTGCTTCTGGTAATGGCTGAACAGTTACTATCAGACCAACCATACCTAACATAATGACTATAAATTCTGGACAAAATATTTAAAAAACAACTACTACAAGTCAGTGGAGAATGGACAAAAAGCAGGTAGAGAGTTAGTAAAGAGGGGGCCGACACTTGGAAGAAGAGTGAGTTTCCCATTGTTTACAGCTTCAGCTGGTGCCACATTCAAAAAAAGTTAGAAACCTACAGTCTTATTGGTTCAAGGTTAGAATTCAGGGCAATTATAACAGCTGTAAAGTGATGAAGAAAAATATCATATAAAAGATGTAGAGAGGAGAGCCCTACATTTTGCATATAAATGCTCCCCAAATATCTAGCTGACCTCTGAATCTGAATATATGAGAAAGATTCTAAGCAGCCCAGCTAAGGATAAAACAACTAAAATGAGATTTCAGATGTTGCTAATTTTGGGTTCAGACAAGGTTACTGCCTACTAAAATTGAAACATCAAAACTCTTTGGGAGAGCATAACTGAATCTACATTTTCTACAACAAGGCATACACAATACCCAAATGTAATCTAATATTATCCAATATATGAAGCAACACAAAAACATGATTTAAACTCACAGGGAAAAGATAATCAAGAGAATGATCCTGACATGCAATTGGCCAATAAGCACATAAAAATATACTTAACATCATTAATTATTACGGAACTACAAATAAAAACCATGATGAGATACTACTTCACAGCCTTAGATGGCTATAATCACAAGAATAGGTATTAACAAGTGGTGGTGAGGATGTGGAGAAATCAGTATCCTGATACTTCACTAGTGGGAATGTAAAGTGGTGCAGAAGCATAGAAAAACAATTTGGCAGTTTCTGCAAAAGATAAACACAGAGTTACCAGATGACCCAGCAATTCCACTGTTAGGCATATATTCAAGAGAACTGAAAACATATGTCTACACAAAAACTTGTACATGAATGTTTATAGCAGCATTATTCGTAATAGCCAAAAAGTGGAAACAGCATAAATGTCTCTTGACTGATTAATGGATAAACAAAACATGGTTTATCCATACAACAGAATCATTGTCCCTTCATAAAAAGTAATGAAATGCTCATATGTGCTACAATATGAATGAACCTTGAAAACAATATGCTAAGTGAAAAAAGCCAAGCACAAAATGCCACATATTTTATGATTCCATCGATATGAAATCACCAAAATGGCCAAATCCATTTAGACAGGAAGTAGATTAGCAGTTGTCAGGGGCTAGAGGAGTGGAGAATGGAAAGTGACTACTATAGTTATGAGATTTATTTTTAGGGATGAAAATATTTTAGAATTGGACAGGGTGAAGATTCAAAGCTTTGTGAATATACTAAAACCACTGCACTATATACTTTAAAAGGATAAATTTCATGTGATAAGAAATTTTATGTTATGTGAATTCTATATCTGTTTTTAAAAGTAAATACAATAAAGGAAATAATTTAAAAATAGACACCAATGAAATATAAAACATAAAACTGAGAAAAATAAAATCAATGAAGCCAAAAGCTGAACTGACACACCTCGTTTGATTAAACATACAAATTACAAAAGTCAGAAAAGGTTCTTAATACAGATGCTACAAGCATTACAAGAATAAGAAAAGCATATTATAAACAACTTTATACCAATAAACTTTACTGACTAGATAAAATGGGTGATTTTCTTGAAAGGCAAACATTTTCTAAATTGACTTAAAAAGAAATCAAAAATTTGAAAAGTCCCATATCTCCATCAAGCTACCATTGACTTTCTTCACAGAATTGGGAAAAAAAAAAACACCTTAAACTTCATATGGAACCAAAAGAGAGTCCATATAGCCAAGACAATCCTAAGTAAAAAGAATAAAGCTGGAGGCATCACACTACCTGACTTCAAACTATACTACAAGGCTACAGTAATCAAAACAGCATGATACGGGTACCAAAACAGAGATATAGACCAATGGAACAGAACAGAAGCCTCATAAGTAATGCCACACATCTACAACGATCTGATCTTTGACAAACCTGACAAAAACAAGCAATGGGGAAAGGATTCCCTGTTGAATAAATCGTGTTGGCAAACTGGCTAGCCATATGCAGAAAGCTGAAACTGGATCCCTTCCGGATCCCTTACAGAAAAATTAACTCCAGATGGATTAAAGATTTAAACATTAAGACCTAACACCATACAATCCCTAGAAAAACATCTAGGCAATACCATTCAAGACATAGGCATGGGCAAGAACTTCATGACTAAAACATCAAAAGTAATGGCAACAAAAGCCAAAATAGACAAATAGCATCTAATTAAACTCCAGAGCTTCTGCACAGCTAAAGAAACAATCATTAGAGTGAACCAGCAACCAAGAGAATGAGAAAAAACTTTTGCAATCTACCTATCTGACAAAGGGGTAATAACCAGAATCTACAAAGAACTCAAACAAATTTACAAGAAAAAAAAAACCCCATCAAAAAGTGGGTGAAGGATATGAACAGACACTTTTCAAAAGAAGACATTTATGCAGCCAACAAACATAAGGGAAAAAGCTCATGATCACTGGTTATTAGAGAAATGCACATCAAAACCACACTGAGACACTATCTCATGCCAGTTAGAATGGTGATCATTAAAAAATCAGGAGACAACAGATGCTGGAGAAGATGCGGAGAATTATAAAGACACATGCACACGTACATTTATTGCATCATTGTTTACAATAGCAAAGACTTGGAATCAACCCAAATGTCCATCAGTGATAGACCATATAAAGAAAATGTGGCACATATACATCATGGAATACTATGCAGCCATAAAAAAGGATGAGTTGATGTCCTTTGCAGGGAAATGGATGAAGCTGGAAACCATCATTCTCAGCAAACAGACACAAGAACAGAAAACCAAACACCGCATGTTCTCACTCATAAGTGGGTATTGAACAATGAGAACATATGGACACAGGGAGGGGAACATCACACACTGGGGCCTGTCAGGGGGTGGGGGAATTAGGGAGGAATAACATTAGGAGAAATACCTAATGTAGATGATGGAGGGATGGATGCAGCAAACCACCATGGCATCTGTATACCTATGGAACAAACCTGCACAATCTAAACATGCACCCCAGAACTTAAAGTATAATTCAAAATTAAACAATATGCTTGTAAATGATCCATAGGGTCAAAGAAGAAATCAGAAAAAAAAAATCTTGAACTAAATAATGATATGGTATATCAAAAGCTGTGAATCCAGGAGAGAGTGATGATGCATGCCTATAGTCCCAGCTACTCAGGAGGCTAAAGCAAGAGGATCATCTGAACCCAGGAGTTCAAGTCCAGCTTGGGCAACAGCACATTAGAACTCATCTCAAAATAAACAAACAAAAACTGTGGAACACAGCTAAAGCAGTGATTATAGGAAAATAACCTTAAATGCTCACTTTTTTAAAAGAGAGACTGAAAATTGATCACCTAAAATATCCTGAGAAGCAAATAATAAGAGTAATAATAATAAAAAGAAAAGCAAAACAGAAAGAAGGAAAGAAACAATAAGGAGCAGAATCAATAAAATAGAAAACAAATATACTAAAACAACAAGGTAGCCCCAAATGAGACGTTTACAAAGATGAATAAAATGGATAGACCTCTAGAGAAAGACCAATTTAAAAAAAAGTGAAGAAACACAAATAACCAATACTGAGAAAGAAAAAGAGAACCTCACTACATACCCTAAACACATTAAGCACATTAACTTGATAATATTATGGACAACGTTATGCCAGTAATTTTAGATGAAATAGTCAAATTCTTTAAAAAAAAATTTAACAAACCTAAGAAGAAATAGAAAATCTGAATATTCTTATACCTATTAAAGAAGTGAGACGTTAGGCTTAGTACGGTGGCTTACGCCTGTAATCCCAGCACTTTGGGAGGCTGAGGCAGGTGGATCACCTGGGGTCAGGATTCCAAGACCAGCCTGGTCAACGTGGCGAAACGCTTGGACTAAAAATACAAAAAAAATAGCCAGGTGCAGTGGTGTGCATCTGTAATCTCAGCTACTCAGGAGGCTGAGGCAGAGAACTGCTTAATCCTGGAAGGTGGAGGCTGCAGTGAGCTGACATTGTGCCATTGCACTCTGGCCTGGGTAACAAGAATGAAACTCCAACTCAAAAAAAAAAAAAAAAAAAAAAAAAAGGCAAGCCCAGATAACTTCTAAACAAACAAACAAATAAATCCTATACAAATACTGCCATAAAACAGAAAAAAAGTGCACTTAATTCATTTACTGTGACCAGCATATTACAAGAAACAAAGATTATAAATCATTTTCATCATTAACATACAATGATGTAAAATGATACAAAAATCCTTTTTAAAAATTAGCGATTACGATTTTGTGGCATATCAAAAGGGTACTTCATCAGGAGCAGTTCATTGTAGGAAGGCAATTGTGGTTTTAACATTCAAAAATCCTTATAATTCATTATATAAATAAAAAATATTAAAATTCGTATCATTAATAGAAAAAAGAAAAAATACTCAAAAGTGACAGAAAATGCATCTGATAAAATTTGGTAGCTAGTCATGAAAAACTCTCAGCAAACTGAACAAGAAAACTTTCATAATCTGATTAAGAAAGTCTACAAAAACCAGAGAGCAAACATCATATTTAATAACAGGAATACAATATTTAATAACAGGAATACAGTATGAAAGCCTGTTCTTACTTCTTTTATTCAATATTCAACAAGTAGCTGGCCAGGTGTGGAGGTTCACATCTGTAATCCCAGCACTGTGGGAGGCTGAGGTGGGCAGATCACAAGGTCAAGAGATTGAGAACATCCTGGCCAACATGGTGAAACCCTGTCTCTATTAAATATACAAAAATTAACTGGGCATGGTAACACATGCCTGTAGTCCCAGCTACTTGGGAGGCTAATACAGATGAATCACTTAAACCTGGGAGGCAGAGGTTGCAGTGAGCCGAGATCACACCACTGCATTCCATCCTGGTGACTGGGCGAGACTTCCGTCTCAAAACAAAACAAAACAAAACAAAAAAACCCAAGTAGCCAGTGCAATAAGGTAAGAAAAAACAAAAGCCAAAATCTGAAATAAATAAATAAATAAATAAATAAATGCCGGGCGTGGTGGCTCACGCCTGTGATTTCAACACTTTGGGAGGCTGAGGTGGGCGGATCACAAGGTCAGGAAATCATGACCATCCTGGCCAATATGGTAACCCCATCTTTACTAAAATACAAAAAATTAGTCAGGTGTGGGGATGCCTGCCTGTAGACTCAGCTACCTGGGAGGCTGAGGCAGGGGAATCACTTGAACCTAGGAGGTAGAGGTTGCAGTGAGCCAAGATTGTGCCACTGCACTCTAGCCTGGTGACAGAGCAAGGCTCCATCTCAAAAAAATAAAAAAAAAAAAGAAAAAAAATAAAAAAGAAAAGCCCATATATTAGGAGGTTGGGAGGAAGAAAACTGCCCTTATACACAAAGAGTAAAATTACATTCACCAAGTATTAGAATAGCAAAGTCACTGGAAACAAGGTCAATATGCAAAAATTATATTGCTATATATAAACACCAAGAAGAAAATTAAATTAAAAAACCGGGTTGCTCTGCCTATGGAGTAGCCATTCCTTATTCCTTTACTTTCCTAATAAACTTGCTTTCACTTTATGGATTTGCCTTGAATTCTTTCTTGAGCAAGATCCAAGAACCTTCTCTTGGGGTCTGGATCAGGATGCTTTTCAATACATCTTCCTGGCAAACCATGAAAGGATGATACTGAGGAGACCCCTGATCCAAAAGAAACAGACTGTAGCATCAATTGGCCAACTTTGGGTAAGTGGTAGAGTACCCAGGTAAAGGATGGGATTGGGTTAGTGGCCCAATTTAAGGGAGTTAGAGTCTCTCCTAAGACAGAGTGGGTTAAAGGCCCCTCTTAATAAAAGGCAAGGATGCTTCACTGAACTTCAGTTCAAGGCCCAACTTAGGAGGGTTAGAGTCCCTTCTAAGATTTGGGGATTAGAGGCCCCCCTCAGTAAAGTCCCTCTTGGCTAAGAACAAATTTGACAGCTGATGGGACTGCTATAAAAGATTCCTTTGTAACTGACAAGTAAGTGGCCACCTGAACTTTTGACTCAGTGTCACTGCAATGAGTGGGTCTTTCTCTGGCTTCTCTGAGCTCTTTGTCTTCTCTACTCTCACACAGGCAATGCTTCTCTCTCTCTCTCTCTCCTTTCCCTTTTCTATCTTTTCTATTACTCAAGGCAACTGTCTGCTCTTTCATCTTGCCTAGAGACCACATGTTGAAACATGTCTTTGGGAGCTTGACCTTATAACCACATAGCAGTACTTCCTTTTTCTCTCTAGCATCTGTAGGACAGGTATCTCGGGGTTGATGTCACAGTTAGCTCCAAAAATTGTCTTGAGAAATTAAAAGCCTTTGCAAGCTCAAAACTGGCTGCTTTAGGGTCCTTCTGGGAAAGGCAACGGAAACTGCTCAATGTTGTAGCTTAGTGGCTAAGGCTTTATCTTATCACTATGGTCGGCTGGATTCACTTCCCAGCTTAGGGAATGAGCATTTTCTGGTTGATATCTGTGTTAACTTTACCATTTATTGATTCTCTTCCCCTCCATATATAACTTCTGGCTTCCCTTCTTGAATCTTCCTTTCTCCGAGCTACCTTTTGGAGATTCTAATCTTGTAAAAATTGCTTACCACTTCTTTGAAAATACCTTGTACATCTGTGGTTAAGTTATAGCTTTAGGTTATTGGTTTAACTGTGAGGTTACCATTGGTAAAATTAAAAAGCAAGAAATATTGGCTGTTTGGCCTGGCTCAAGTCAGGTAATAAGAGATTTAAAAGGACTTTTAAAAAGAATGCTATGACTAAAAATCAGTAGATAATTAAAAGCAGATATTTGGCTGAGCGTGGTGGCTCACGCCTGTAATCCCAGCACTTTGGGAGGCCAAGGAGGGAAGATCACCTGAGGTCAGGAGTTTGAGACCAGCCTGGCCAACATAATGAAACCCTGTCCTTCTAAAAATACAAAAATTAGCCAGGTGTGGTGGCGGGTGCCTATAATCCCAGCTACTCGGGAGGATGAGGCAGGAAAATCACTTGAACCTGGGAGGTGGAGGTCACAGTGAGACAAGATTGTACCATTGCACTCCAGCCTGGGTGATAAGAGTAAGACTCTGCCTCAAATAAAAAAAAAAAGTGAATATTCAAGCTCTAACAGCCTGAGATTCCTTGGGGAAAATAGAGGAGGGCAACAAGAGTGAGACTCCGTCTCAAAAAACAAACAAACAAAAAAGTGGATATTCAAGCTCAAATAGCCTGAGATTCCTTGGGGAAAACAGAGGAGGTGCCACAGACTCTGTTTTTGGAAAAACCTCTGTTTTCCTCATGAAAACCCAGGAATTGAAAGTTGATAGATCCTTCTCAAAATCTAAGGCACTGTTCTGTTTTGCACTGTGTTATCTGGTGTTTTTGACTTTTGGGGATATCAGAAATTACTTTGCATTATGACAGAACATTGGTGTGTAATAATTCAGTAGGAAATATACTTCTGGGGATAGCTAATGGCAGTTATAGTGGGAATACTAGGCTCTTTGCATGTTTGGATCAGAAAAGCATGCTCTTGGCCACTGGAAAGTATGGAAATATCCTCACTTTCCCCTACCACTGAGAAATAAGTCTCCCATGGGGGATAGGTTAATCACAGAATGGGCTGATTGGCTTTGGGTTGCTTTGTAATAAAATGCACGGTAAAATCATTGTACTGTCTTGTTTCATAGCGTTTCTCATTTTTTAGAATCTAGGATGTGGTATAAAAATGGGACCCTTAATTTTGGGGGATTTATTTTGCCTTCCAGTTATGCCTGCTTATTGGGCCCTAGGAATTGTATGCTTTAAAGAGAAACTTAAAAACTAGCAAATGAAAAATCTTACAACTACCGGATCTTCTTTTGTCTGTCTCTGTATTTATATGTGTGATGTGTGTGATATGAAACTTTGATTAACTGGCTTAAAAATAAGTGCTTAAATAAAACATTTTGTCAGAAAAGTAAAAAGAGTAATGTTCTTTAGTTCATGTGACTTAACTAATCTTTGGGAAAAGATTATAAAAAGTCATGGGAATGTTAATTTTTTTTTACCTCATATAGAGGGTTAAAGGATTAAGTTAGGATAAAGCAGAAGGTTTGAGCAAGTTATGGAGGTTTGTGAAAAATTAACCTTGTAAAAAAGATTCTGTGTATGAACATATTAGCTAAAGTTAAAGGGGTATTATTAAGTTTTTCCATAAATTTAACATTGGAATAAAAGCATAACAGGTTTTTCTTAAGAGCATTAATCTGCTCTTTAAAAAAAATTGTAAAGGGTTATAAAAGGTTTGAGAATCTTACCTTATAGTCAAACTAACTAAGATTGAATACATTTGTGTATAACATTTTATTAAGAACTGAGTTTGACATAAATAATACACTAAAGCAGTGGTGAAATTTGGCTTATTTGGTATAAAAATCATATAGGAAGCATTGCCAAATATCAAAGTGTTTGCCTTTCTTTAGGCAATTTTGGAACACATGCCAATAACATTTATTGTTAAAAGCTGTAAATAGCTCAAAAGAAAAAGTTTGTTGACATTGGAAAACAAAACAAAGGATCAACAACTTTCAAGCAAAAAGCCAAAAGATTACTTCAGACATATTAGTTCAGTCCATGCAGTTAATTCCTGTTTTATTATATATAGGATATAAATAATATATCCAATTATAAAATGTATAAATATTATTGGTATGTGTTCCAAAATTATGGGAAATTCCTATGACTCTGATATGGTTTAGTGTATGTTATTAATTATTATAACTGTTATGTAAAATTGTTGTATGTCATAAAGGAAACCAAAATTTTCTTGTCAATTGTAGCTTCAATAATGGCTGTCCTAAGACTTTTTGTCACTCACAGACAACTGTTGTCTTGTTTTAATCCTCTCAAAAGGTAATTTATAATCAGCTATAGGACTTTGACAGGTTTCTTGAATCCAAGTTTCCAGTAACTTTGGAGATTGTGACATTAGAATAGAGAGAAAAACTTTCAATATCCATGAGAGCTGATATGTTCATGAATATCAAATAAAACAGGAGTTAACTGCATGGACTGAACTAATGTAAGTCTGAAGTAAACCTTTTTGACTTTTTGCTTGAAACATTGTTGATTCTTTGTTTTGTTTTCCAGTGTCGACAAAATTTTTCTTTTGAGCTATTTATAGCTTTTAATAATTGAGTAAAGTATACTCCAGTGAACAAAATTTGGAGCATATCTGTTTCTCTCTACCTGATTTCTCCAGAATTTGAAAACTAGTTGTGAATATTCTTAATTTATGGCAATATAGTTGTTTGCATAAGTACAATAAGAAACTGTTTTCTTTTGCAACAGGACATATCAAGGCATTGACTGGAATGGTGTGCTGTCCTTTAAGAAATCAAATTTGACTTATAGAATCAATAAATGCCCGTTGGGAAAACTGTCTACACAATCCCTGTACAGGGTTCTTGACCTGTGGAAAGTAAATAATGTCACTTTCTGACAGGCCCAGGAGTCCCAAGTTATTTTGGGACCTCAAGAAGAGAGGAATTTACTCAAGTTATAGGTATTGGAGGGTACAAACCCATGGCTGCGCTCAGCTTTAAAAAACTCTCATCTGAGATTCCTTATGGAACAGAGTTCCATTGAATCCAATTTAAAAAGAGCTTATGTTAAAAAAATTATTTTTGCTGCACTTTATACAAATAATCAGGCTAAGTGTAAGACTAAAGCTTATTTTTGCAAACAAATCAGTCCTATTATGATTTGTCTTTAGTAAAAATGTGAGACTGGAGAGAGAAGAAAATTTATTTCAAACACTATGATACACCTGTTATTGGATTCTAGTCTAGCTGTTTTTAAGCTTCTTTTTCTGCAATTTAGACTGACTGCTTATTCTTGTGAACCAATCAGTGGTCTCTGGTTGCTGTTCAAAAGAAACAAGAGGGATAGGTAATGTAGAAATCTGGATCAGTATTCTAATTCTGGGCACATATTAGAATCAGTTAGTGATTCCATATTAGCTTGTTCCAATAATTGTCCAGTTCATGGAAAGCCTTTGCATTTAGTTTACTTGGGATAATTTTACTTATTTTATTTTGCTTTATGGTTGTAGAATATATTGCTGTTGCACTCCTTGTGTAAGAATGCAGGATGAGCTTCCTTAATATTTTCTGAAATTGAACACTTGTTAATCTTCCAGGTATCACCTTTTGTTGGCACTCCAGAGTTACAAACGGCCCTCCCCATACTGATGCCTTCTGACTAAGCTCCTCTCTACCCTGAATACAAGAGACTCTAATAGTTAGGCAGGAATATCATCGCCCCTGTTCAGCCTGAAGAAGTTACAGAAGATGAATTTTCATCCCCCTACAACCCTTAAGATTAAGGGTTCCCTTGTAAAAGGAAGGGGGAAAAATAGGTCAGATGTGTTTGAGCTAGAGCAACTCCATCTCGAACAGGGAATGGAAAAAATAAGGCTGAGACCTGCTGAGCTGCATTCCCAGGAGATTAAGGCATTCTTAGTCACAGGATGAGATAGGAGGTCAGCAAAAGGTACAGGTCACAAAGACCTTGCTGATGAAACAGCATTTGGTAAAGAAGCCTAAAACCCACCAAAACCAAGATGGCGATAAAAGTGACCTCTGGTCACCCTTACTGCTCATTATATGCTAATTATAATTTATTAGCATGCTAAAAGACACTCCCAGCAGCACCAATTTACAAATACCATGGTAATGTCAGGAAAGTACCCTATACGGTCTAAAAGAAGAGAAAATCTCAGTTCCCAGATTTGCCCACCTCTTTCCTAGAAAATTCATGAATAATCCACCCCTTGTTTTTAGCATATGAACAAGGAATAACTACAAGTAACCTTAGTTGAACAGCCCATGCCACTGCTCTGCTTTTGGAGTGGCCATTCTTTATTTCCTAACTTTACTAGTAAACTTGCTTTCACTTAAAAAACAAACAAACAAACAAACAAACAAAACCCAGTAACATTCATAATATCATTTAAGAATATAAAATAAAGCTGAGCGCTGTGACACACACCTGTAATCTCAGTTATTCAGGAGGTTGAGGTAGGAGTTTGAATCTAGCCTGGACAAGAAAGCAAGACCCTATCTTAAAAACGTATTTTTAAAAATGTGTATCATGTTTATAGATGGAAAAGTCAATTTTATAAAATGTCCATTGTCCCCAAACTGAACTATATTCCACATAATCCTGGTCAAAAATTCTAGGTAGGGGTGTGTGTGGGTGTGTGTGTGTGTGTGTGTGTGTGTGTGTGTGTGTGTACATGTAAACTGACAAGCTGATTCTAAAATTCATGTGTAAATGCAAAGAGCAAAGAACAGCCAAACTAATGTTGAAGAATAAAAATAAATAAAATGGAGATTCACACTATCAAATTGCAAGACTTACTATAAAGCTAATAAGACAGTGTGATATTGACAAAAGGACTCACATCATAGAAGAGTGAGTTCAGAAACAGACCCATTCATATCCAGTCCCCTTGATTCATAATACAGATGACACTGAAATGGGGTGGAGAAAGGATGATCACTTCAATGCATGATACAAGATCAAAAAGATATCCACATGAAAAAAAAAAAAGAATTATGATCCTTCGCTCTCATCATACCCCAAATTCTAAGTAGACCAAATATATAAATGTGAATGAGAAAATAATAAAATTTTTAGAACAGAACACCTTGTTACTTTGCAATCAATAGAGATATTCCTTTTTTAAAAAATTATTCAGGTAAAAGATATATATATGACTTACATCTTTACCATTTTTAAGTCTACAGTTCAGTGGTAATGAAAATTCCTTCATTCTTTCCTCCCTCTCCCCACCCTCTGGTAACCACCAATTTATCTTCATAGATCTACTTTTTAAGCTCCCACATATGAGTGGGAATATTTGTCTTTCTGTGCTTGGCTTATTTCACTTAACATAAGGGCCTCAGTTCCATCCATGTTGCTGCAAATGACAGGATTTCTTTTTAATGACCGAATAATATGCCACTGTGTATATATCTTCCATACTTTATCCACACATCTGTTGATGGGTGCTTAGGTTGATTTCACATGTTGACTATTGTGAATAATGCTGCAATAAGCATGGAAGAACAGATAGCTCTTTAATATACTCATTTCCTTTTTTGGAGGGAATATATTCTCAGCAATGGAATTGCTGGATCATATGGAAGTTCTATTTTTAGTTTTTTGAAGAACCTCCATACTGTTCTGCATAGTGGCTATATTAATTTATATTTCTACCAACAGTATATGAGGACTCCCCTTTTTTCAATTTTTTTTTTGCTACTTAGTTGTTTAAGCGCAATATATGCTTGTTATTAATCCTTTGTCAGAGAGATAAGTTTGCAAATATTTTCTCACATTACATGGGTTGTCTCTTCACTTTCTTGTTTCCTTTGCTGTGCAGAAGCTTTTTAGCTTGATATAATCTTAATTGTCTATTTTTGCTTTGGTTGCCTGTGCTTTTGAGGTCTTACACAAGAAATTTTTGCCCAGATCAATGTCCTGAAGTGTTTCCCCAATGTTTTCTTCTAATAGTTTCTGGCCTTAGATTCAAATCTTTTATCCATTTTGATTTGGTTTATGTGTATGGTGAGAGATAGCCTAGTTTCATTCTTCTGCATATAGTTATACAGTTTTCCCAGCACCATTTATTGAAGATACTATCCCTTTGTAAGTTCTTGACACCTTTGTAGAAAATGAGTTGGTTGTAAATGAGTGTATTTATATCTAGGTTCTCTGTTCCATTGGTATATGTGTCAATTTTTATGCCAGTGTCATGCTGTTTTGGTTACTATAGCTTTGTAATAAATTTTGAAGTCATGTAGTGTGATACTTCCAGCTTTGTTCATTTTGCTCAAGATTGCTTTGGTTACTCAGGGTCTTTTGTAGGTCCATATAAATTTTAAGATTTTTCCCCCTTATTTTTGTGAAGAATGTCATTGGTATTTTGATATGAATTGCATTGAATCAGTAAATTGCTTTGTGTAGTATTTTCTTTCTTTTTTTTTTTTGAGACAGAGTTTCACTTTTGTTGCCAAGGCTGGAGTGAAATGGCGCAATCTTGGCTCACTGCAACTTCCACCTCTGGGGTTCAAGCAATTCTCCTGCCTCAGCCTCCCAAGTAGCTGGGATTACAGGTATCCACTACCACAGCTAGCTCATTTTTGTATTTTTAGTAGAGATGGGGTTTCACCATGTTGGCCAGGCTGGTCTCAAACTCCTGACCTCAGGTGATCCACCCACCTTCACCTCCCAAAGTGCTGGGATTACAGGGGTGAGCCACTGCACCTGGCCACTATTTTCATTTTAACAGTATTAATTCTTCCAATCCATGAGCATGGAATATCTTCCCTTTTTTGATGTCCTATTTCTTTCATCAGCGTTTTGTAGTTTTCCTTCTATAGAACTTTCACTTCTTTGGTTAGATTGATTCCTAGGTATTTCATATTCTTTGTAGCTACTATAAATAAGACTGCTTTCCTGACTTTTTCAGATTGTTCACTGTTGGTGTATATAAATGCTACTAATTATGTTGATTTTGCATTCTGTACTTTATTGAATTTCCTTATCTTTCCTATCAGCTTTTCAGTGGAGTCTTTATAAGGTCAGGTCATCTGCAAACAAGACTAATTTGACTTCCTCCTTTTCAATGTGGATGCCCTTTATTTCATTCTCTTGCTTAGTTGCTCTGGCCAGTACTTCAAGTACTATGTTGAATAGCAGTGAAAGTGGGCATTCTTGTCTTGTTCCAGTCTCTAAAGTACAATGCTACACATGGGTTTGTCATATATGACCTTCACTATTTTGAGGTATATTCTTTTTATACCCATTTTGATGAGTGGTTTTATCAAAAAGGGATGTTGAATTTTACCAAAAGCTGTTTGACATCTATTGAAATAACCATACAATTTTTGTTCTTCTTTCTGTTAATGTGGTGAATCACATTGATTGATTTGCGTATGCTGAACCATCCTTGCATTCCTAGCATGAATCCCACTTGGTCATGGTGAATGTTCTTTTTAATGTGCTGTTGAATTTAACTTGCCAGTACTTGGTTGAGGATTTTTGCATCTATGTTCATCAGTGATATTGGTCTGTAGTTTTCTTTTTTTGTTGAACCCTGGTCTGGTTTTGGTATTAATGAGGGTAATGATTGGTATTAATTAAGGTAATGCTGGCCTTGTAGGGTGAGTTTTGAAGTCTTTCCTCCTTTTCAAAGGGTTTTAGTGGGGTTCATAATCATTGTTCTTTAAATTTTTGGTAGAATTCAGCAGTGAATCCATCAAGTCCTGGGATTTTCTTTTTTTTGAGATAGGATGTTGATCTGTCACCAAGGCCAGCATACTGTGGTGTGAACATTGCTCACTGCAGCCTTAACTTCCCAGGCAGTAACTTAACTTCAAGCAGTCCTCCCACCTTAGCTTCCCCAGTAGCTGGGACCACAGGATTGGCCCAACAGGATTAATCCTGACAGGATTAGCCACTACCCAGCTAATTTTTTATTTTGTAGGGACCAGGTATTGCTATTTCCCCAGGCTGGTCTCAAGCTCCTGGCCTCAAGCAATCCTTCTGCCTTGATTTCCAAAGGACTGGGATTATAGGTGTGAGCCACTGCACTCAGCCTGGGCTTTTCTTCAATAGGAGAGTGTTTATTACAGCTTCATCTCATTACTTGTTATTGGTTTGTTGAGGTTTCCTATTTTTTTATGGTTCAAGCTTGGTAGGTTATATGTGTCTAAAAATTTACTCATTTCTTCCACATTTCTGATTTGCTGGTGTATAATTATTCATAATAGTTTCTAATAATTATGTGTATTTCTGAGGTCTGAAGTGTTTTGTCTCATTTCTTGTTTGATTTTATTATAGTTCTCTCAGTCTAGCTAAAGGTTTGTCAATCTTGTTTATCTTTTCAAAAAACCAACTTTTCATTTGTTTATCATCTATATTTTTTTAGTTTCAACTTCATTTATTTCTGCTCTGATCTTTATTATTTCTTTCCTTACTTGGGATGCGGTTTGTTCTTGCCTTTCTAATTCCTTGACATGTATTGTTAGTTGTTTATTTAAATTTTTTCTCCTTTTTTGATATAGGCATTTATTGTTATAAGCGTCCCTTTCAGTAATGCTTCTGCCATGCCCCACAGATTTTGCTATGTTGTATTCCCTTTTGATTTGTTTTAAGAAATTTTTTAGTTTCCTTCTTCCTTTCATCTGTGACCTGTTGGTTGCTTAGGAGCATGTTGTTTAATTTCCATTTGTTTGTTTATTTTCCAAAGTTCTTCTCATGACTGATTTCCAGTTTTCTTCCATTGTGGTCAGAGAAGATACTGGATATGATTTATATGTTTTTGACCTTGAACAGACTTGTTTGTGCCTAAGATATGGTCTATTATGAAAAAACTTCCATGTATTAATGAAAATAACGTGTATTTTGTAGCAGTTGGGTGAAATGTTCTGTAAATGTCAGTTAGACCCGTTGTATCTAGTGCACAGGTTATGCTGATTTGTTGATTTTCTGTATGGATGATCTGTCCATTACTAAGAGTAGGATGTTAAAGTCCCCTACTATTATTGTATTGCAGTGTCTCTCTCTTTACATTCATAACATTGACTTTATATAGTTGGGAGCTGCAGTGTTAAGTGCATAGATATTTATAATTGTTATATCCTCTGGGTGAATTGACCTCTTAATCATATAGTGACCCTCCGTTACCATCAGTTTTTACAGTCTTTGTAGTTTATCTTATCTGTTAGGAGTACAGCTACTCTTGCTCCTTTTTGGTTTCCAGTTGCATGCAATATCTTGTTCCACCCCTTGTACTTTTAGTTTATATGTGTCTTTATAGGTAAAGTGGGTTTCTTGAAGGCAGTACATAGGTAGGCAGGTTTCATTTATTTATTTATTATGAATAGTCAGCTACTCTATGCCTTTTAACTGAAGAACGGAGACCATTTACATTCAGTTATCATTGATAAATAGGAACTTACTACTCGCATTTTGTTGCTTGTTTCCTGGTTATATTGAGAGTACTCTCTTCCTTTCTCACTGTTTTCTCTTGTGGTTAGGCAATTATCTCTGGGATTGTGTTTTAATTTGTTGCTTTTTACTTTTAGCAAATCTAATATAGGATTTTCTTTTTTGCCCTGGTTACCATGAGGCTTACAAAAAGAATTTTATAGATATAACAAGTTATTTTAAAGAGATGACAACTTACATTAGGTCACAAATAATAGAATCAAAGGCAAACACACACACACACACACACACACACAAAAGAATTTTACACTTTAATTCCATCCTCCAACATTATGTCTTTCAGTTGTATCAATATACATATTTTTATATTATCTATTAACAGGTTGGTATAGCTATAATCAGTTTTGATAGATTTGTCTTTTGGGCTTCATACTAGAGTTTGAGTGAACTGCACACTACAAATATAGTAACAAAGTATTCTGGGTTTGTCTGTGTACTTAATTTTACCAGTGGGTTTTATACCTTTAAAAGTTTCCTTCTGGATAGTTATTTGGCAAGATGGCCGAGTAGAAGCAGCTCTGGATTGCAGCACCCGACCAGAGCGCAGAGGCCGCTGCAGGTGTGCCCCAGGCAAGCAGGGTCTGGAGTGGACCTCCAGCAGTCCTATAGCAGAGGGGCCAGACTGTTAGAAGGAAAACTAAGAAACAGAAAGAAATATCTTCATCAGCAACAAACGGGATGTCCACTCAGAGACCCCATCTGAAAGTCACCAACTACAAAGACCACAGGTAAATAAATCCACAAAGATGGGAAGAAACTGGCACAAAAAGGATGAAAACACCCAAAACCAGAATGCCTCTCCTCCTCCAAGGGATCACAGCTCCTCACCAGCAAGGGAACAAGGTTGGATAGAGAATGAGTCTGATGAATTGACAGAAAGAGGCTTCAGAAGGTGGGTAATTAGAAACTTCTCTGAGCTAAAAGAACATGTTCTAACCCAATGCAAAGAAACTAAGAACCTTGAAAAAAGGTTTGACGAAGTGCTAACGAGAATAAACAGCTTACAGAGGAACATAAATGAATTGATGGAGCTGAAAAACACAACATGAGAACTTCACGAAGCATACACAAGTTTCAGTAGCCGAACTGACCAAACAGAAAAAAGGATATGAGAAGTCAAAGATCAACTCAATGAAATAAAATGAGAAGGCAAGATTAGAGAATAAAGAGTAAAAAGAAATGAACAAAGCCTACAAGAAATATGGGATTATATGAAAAGACTTAATCTACATTTGATAGATGTACCTGAATGTGACAGAGAGAATGAATCCAAGCTGGAAAACACTCTTCACGATATTATCCAGGAGAACTTCCCCAACCTAGCAAGGCAGGCCAATATTCAAGTCCAGGAAATACAGAGAACACCACAAAGATATTCCACAAGAGCAACCCCAAGGCACATAATCATCAGATTCACCAGGTTTGAAATGAAGGAGAAAATGCTAAGGCAGCCAGAGAGAAAGGTTGGGTTACCCACAAAGGGAAGCGCATCAGACTCACAGCAGATCTCCCAGCAGAAACCCTACAAGCCAGACGAGAGTGGGGGTCAATATTCAACATCCTTAAAGAGAAGAACTTTTAACATAGGATCTCATATCCAGCCAAACAAAGTTTCATAAGCAAAGAAGAAATAAAATCCTTTACGAACAAGCAAGTACTCAGAGATTTCATCACCACCAGGCCTGCCTTACAAGAGCTCCTGAAAGAGGCACTAAACATAGAAAAGAACAACCAGCACCAGTCACTCTAAAAATGTAACAACTGGTAAAGAGCATCGAGACAGCGAAGAAACTGCATCAACTGGTGAGCAAAACAACCAGCTAGCGTCAAAACGGCAGGATCAAATTCACACATAACAATATTAACCCTAAATGTAAGTGGGCTAAATGCCCCAATCAAAAGACACAGACTGGCAAATTGGATAAAAAGCCAAAACTCATCAGTGTGCTATATCCAGGAAATCCATCTCACATGAAAGGATACACATAGGCTCAAAATAAAGGGATGGAGGAAGATTTACCAAGCAAACGGAGAGAAAAAAAAAGCAGGAGTTGCAATCCTAGTCTCTGATAAAATAGACTTTTAACCAAAAAGATTGAAAGAGACAAAGAAGAACATTACATAATGGTAAAAGGATCAATGCAACAAGAAGACCTAACGATCCTAAATATGTATGCACCCAATACAGGAGCACCCAGATACATAAAGCAAGTTCTTAATGACTTACAAAGAGACTTAGACTCCCACACAATAACAGTGGGAGACTTTAACACTCCACTGTCAATATTAGACAGATCAACGAGACAGAAAATTAACAAGGATATCAAGGACTT
This sequence comes from Sapajus apella, assembly GCF_009761245.1. Lineage (NCBI taxonomy): Eukaryota > Metazoa > Chordata > Mammalia > Primates > Cebidae > Sapajus > Sapajus apella. The sequence goes on from NW_022436950.1 coordinate 38,999,244, forward strand.
GAACTCAGACCTGGACCAAGCAAACCTAATAGACATTTACAGAACTCTCCACCCCAAATCCACACAACATACATTCTTCTCAGCACCACATCACACCTACTCTAAAATTGACCACATAATTGGAAGTAAATCACTCCTCAGTAAATGCAAAAGAATGGAAATCATAACAAACGGTCTCTCAGACCACAGTGCAATCAAGTTAGAACTCAGAATTGAGAAACTAACTCAGAACCGCACAGCTTCATGGGAACTGAACAACTGGCTCTTGAATGTTGACTGGATAAACAATGAAATGAAGGCAGAAATAAAGATGTTCTTTGAAACCAATGGGAACGAAGACACAACATACCAGAATCTCTGGGGCACATTTAAAGCAGTGTCTAGAGGAAAACATATAGCAATAAATACCCACATGAGAAGCAAGGAAAGATCTAAAATCGACACCCTATCATCAAAATTGAAAGAGCTATAGGAGCAAGATCAAAAAAAAAACCTCAAAACCTAGCAGAAGACAAGAAATAACCAAGATCAGAGCAGAACTGAAGGAGATAGAGACACAAAAAACCCTTCAAAAAATCTATAAATCTGGGAGCTGGTTTTTTGAAAAGATCAACAAAGCAGACAGACCACTAGCCACATTATTAAAAAAAAAAAAGAGAGAATACTCAAATAGATGCAATAAAAAACAATAAAAGGGATATCACCACAGATTCCATAGAAATACAAACCACCATCAGAGATTACTACAAACAACTATATGCACATAAACCAGTAAACCTGGAAGAAGTCAAAACCCTGAATAGACCAATAACAAAGGCTGAAGTTGAGGCAGCAATTAATAGCCTAGCCACCAAAAACGCCCAGGTCCAGATGGGTTCACAGCTGAATTCTCCCAGACATACAAAGAGGAGCCGGTACCACTCCTTCTGAAACTATTCCAAACAATCCAAAAAGAGGGAATACTTCCCAAATCATTTTATGAGACAAATATCCTGATACCAAAACCTGGCAAAGATTCAACAAGAAAAGAAAACTTCAGGCCAATATCCATGATGAACATAGATGCAAAAATCTTCAATAAACTACAGGCAAACTGACTGCAACAGCGCATCAAAAACCTTATCCATCATGATCAAGTAGGCTTCATCCCGCAGATGCAAGGCTGGTTCAACATATGCAAGTCTATAAACATAATTCACCATATAAACAGAACGAAAGACAAAAACCATGTGATTATCTCAATAGATGCAGAGAAGGTCTTTGACAAAATTCAGCAGCCCTTTATGTTAAAAACTCTCAATAAACTAGGCATTGACAGAACATATATCAAAATAATAAAACCTATTTATGACAAACCCACAGCCAGTAACATACTGAATGGGCAAAAACTGGAAGCATTCCCTTTGAAATCTGGCACTAGACAAGGATGCCCTCTCTCACCACTCCTATTCAATATAGTATTGGAAATTCTAGCCAGAACAATCAGGCAAGAAAAAGAAATAAAGAGTATTCAATTAGGAAAGGAGGAAGTCAAATTGTCTCTATTTGCAGACAACATGATTGTATATTTAGAAGACCCCATCGTCTCAGCCCAAAATCTCCTGAAACTGATAAGCAACTTCAGCAAAGTCTCAGGATACAAAATCAATGTGCAAGAATCACAAACATTCTTATACACCAATAACAGACTTAAAGAGATCCAAATCAAGAACGAACCGCCATTCACAATTGCTGCAAAGAGAATAAAATACCTAGGAATACAACTAACAAAGAATGTAAAGGACCTCTTCAAGGAGAACTACAAACCACTGCTCAAAGAAATAAAAGACACAAACAGATGGAGAAACATTCCATGCTCATGGTTAGGAAGAATCAATATCGTGAAAATGGACATGCTGCCCAAAGTAATTTATAGATTCAATGCAATCCCCATCAAGCTACCAATGACCTTCTTCACAAAACTGGAAAAAACCACCTTAAACTTCGTATGGAACCAAAAGAGAGTCCACATAGCCAAGACAATCCTAAACCAAAAGAATAAAGCTGGAGGCATCACATTACCTGACTTCAAACTATACTACAAGGCTACAGTAATCAAAACAGCCGGATACTGGTACCAAAAGAGATATAAACCAATGGAACGGAACAGAGGCCTCAGAGGCAATGCCACACATCTACAACCATCTGATCTTTGACAAACCTGACAAAAACAAGCAGTGGCGAAAGGATTCCCTGTTTAACAAATGATGTTGGCGAAGTTGGCTAGCCATGTGCAGAAAGCAGAAGCTGGACCCCTTCCTGACACTTTACACTAAAATTAACTCCAGATGGATTACAGACTTAAATATAAGACCTAACATCATAAAAACCCTAGAAGAAAATCTAGGCAAAACCATTCAGGACATAGGCATAGGCAAGGACTTCATGACTAAAACACCAAAAGCATTGGCAGCAAAAGCCAAAATAGACAAATGGGACCTAATTAAACTCCAGAGCTTCTGCACAGCCAAAGAAACAATCATTAGAGTGAACCAGCAACCAACGGAATGGGAAAAAATTTTTGCAATCTACCCATCTGACGAAGAGCTAATATCCAGAATCTACAAAGAACTAAAACAGATTTACAAGAAAAAAACAAACAAGCCCATTCAAAATTGGGCAAAGGGTATGAACAGACACTTTACAAAAGAAGACATATATGAGGCCAACAAACATACGAAAAAATGGTCATCATCACTGGTCATTAGAGAAATGCAAATCAAAACTACATTGAGATATCATCTCACGCCAGTTAGAATGGCGATCATTAAAAAATCTGGAGACAACAGGTGCTGGAGAGGATGTGGAGAAATAGGAACACTTTTTAACAGTGTTGGTGGGAGTGTAAATTAGTTCAACCATTGTGGAAGACAGTGTGGCGGTTCCTCAAGGACCTAGAAATATAAACCCAGCAATCCCATTACTGGGTATATATCCAAAGGATTATAAATCATTCTATTATAAGGACACATGCACAGCAATGTTCTTTGCAGCATTGTTTACAATAGCCAAGACTTGGAACCAATCCAAATGCCCATCGGTGATAGACTGGACAGGGAAAATGTGGCACATATACACCATGGAATACTATGCAGCCATAAAAAATGATGAGCTTGTGTCCTATGTAGGGACATGGATGAACCTGGAAACCATCATTCTCAGCAAACTGACACAAGAACAGAAAATCAAACACTGCATGTACTCACTCATAGGCAGGTGCTGAACGATGAAAACATATGGACACAGAGAGGGGAGCATCACACACTGCAGTCTGTCGGGAGAAAATAGGGGAGGAACGGCAGGGGGTGGGGAGTTGGGGAGGGATAACATGGGGAGAAATGCCAGATACAGGTGATGGGAAGGAAGGCAGCAAATCACATTGCCACGTATATACCTATGCAACAATCTTGCTTGTTCTTCACGTGTACCCCAAAACCTAAAGTGCAATAAAATACATATTTAAAACAACAACAACAACAACAAAGTTTCCCTTTGCATGTTAGTGCTTCTTTCTTTCAAAGAACTCCCTTTAGCATTTCTTGCAAGGTGGGTCTTGGTGGTGGTGAATTTCCTCAGCTTTTGTTAGACTTTCTCTCTCCTTCAAATTTGTATGACAATTTTGTTGGACCAAATATTCTTGGGTGTCAGTTTTTTGTTGTTGTTGTTTGAGTGCTTTAAAAATGTTGTTCTACTCCCTCCTAGCCTGCATGACTTCTGTGGAGAAGTCTGTTGCCCCATGAATTGGAGCTCCTTTATGTTATTTGCTTCTTATCTTTCATCGCTTTTAGTGTCTTCTCTTTGTCCTTGTCCTTTGAGAGTTTGACTATTATATGCCTTGGCGTAGTCTTATTTGGATTGAATCTGTTTGGTGTTCTCAGGCCTTCCTTTACCTGGACATGTAAATCTTTCTCATGTCTTGAAAAGTTTTCTGTTATTATTTCTTTGAATAAGCTTCCTACCCCTTGCTCATGCTCAGCTCTCTCTTAAACACTGATAATTCTCAGATTTGGTCCTTTGGGGGTAATTTTCAGTATCTTGTAGGTATTCTTCATTCCTTTTCCTTCTATTTTATTTTTTTATCCTCTGACTGTATATTTTCAAATAGCCAGTCTTAAAAGCTCACTGATTCTTTCCTCTGCTTGGTTCATTCTGCTATTAAGAACCTCTAAAGAGTTGTATAGTTCAGCAAATATATTTCTCAGTTCCAAGATTTGTTTGACTTTCTAAATTATTTTAATCTCTTTGTTAAATTTCTCTGATAAATTTCTGAGCTGCTTTTTTGTGTTATCTTGGAGATCACTGAGTTTACTGAAAACTACTATTTAGAACTCTTAGTCCAAGAACTCACAAATTGCCACTTCATTAGAGTCACTAAATTTCTGCTTTTTGTCCTTTTGGGAAGGTCATAGTTCTTTGTTTGCTGTAGTTTTTTGTGAGTATATGTCTATGTCTTTGCCTTGAAGGATTATTTATTCTAGTCTGCTTTGCCCAGTTTGTTTTGAATTTTATTGACTATATCTGCTTAGCAAATCTTTACTGTTAGTTTCCTGCCTCCTTTTTGGCTCTAGGTGGCACCTTCAACCCAGGTTCACCTTGGAGCTAGTAAATGGTTTGACCACAGCCTGTCCCAAATGAGGGAGGTCCCAAAGGGTTTAAGACACCAGTGTGGGAAGGCTGGCTAGGAATTCACACCCAGGGGGCCAGGGGAATATACCTCCTGCAACTACTCTCATTTGGTACTTCCTTTGGCTGAGTTACAGAGCAGAGTTTCTGGGCTGGGGATGGTAGCCTAGCCTTGCTTGTTTATCTCTGCCTGTCCTCAGGAATATTTCTCCCTTCAGGCAGTCACAATGCTACCCATCAGTTAAGGCAAGGACAAGTCTCCTGACAGGGAACTGAAGTTGGGAAGCTGGCTGACCACTTCAATTTTTCTTTTTCCAGTATAGAAATTGTGAGTTGAGGGTAGATTTTCCACATAGTAGGTGCCTGGCAGAATGGGAGGGAGGAGTATCACAGATGTGGAAGTGTAGTTCTTTCTACCACCTGCTCAGAGTTTTTCCACCTCTCTTTGGCCCCAGGAAGTATCTCATCTAGCTTGAGCTCCGGGCTGTTGCTGGTGGAAGATCTTGGCACTGTATATTTGTTTTAGTTATTTTGTTGGGGCAAGAGAAGCCAGCTTATCTTACACTGCCATTTTAAAACCAGAGCCAATATTTTCTTAAAAGGACACAGAAATTAGTAACCAAAAGGTGGGTGACGCAGAAGACACACACCTCCCCACAACACAAACAGTTGGATTTCATAAAGAGCTTCTGTTCTAGGATAGAATATTGTTTGTTTGCTAGGAAAAACAAAAAACCAAACAAACAAAAAAGAGCTTCTGTTCATCTAAAGGCACCATTAAGAGAGCAAAGTGGCAAGCCACAGAGTAGAAGATATACAAAGAATATGCCAGGCATGATGCCTCACACCTGTAATCCTAGCACTTTGAGAGGCTCAGGTGGGTAGATCACTTGAGCTCAGGAGTTCTAGACTAGCCTGGGTAACATAACAAAACCCTGTCTCTACAAAAAGTACAAAAATTAGCTGGACATGGTGGCATATGCCTATAGTCCCAGCTACTCGGGGGACTGAGATGGGAGGATCACTTGAGCCCAAGAGGTCAAGGCTGCAGTGAACTGAGATTGCACCACTGCACTCCATGCTGGGAGACAAAGTGAGACAGTGTCTCACATACAAAAAATATGTATATATAAAGGAACTCCTTAAAAAATATGACAGATAACCCAATAGAAATTAAACATATGAACAGATACTTAACTTCTTATCAGGAAAATTAAAAATAAAACCTCAACATGATACCACCCCAAATAGGCTAAAATGAAAAGGAGAGACAGTAACAAGAATTGTTGAGGATACAGAACAATAGGAATTCTTATATGCTGTTAGTAATAATGTCAATTGGTATAACTCCTTTAGAAAACTACTTAGCAGTTTCTCTTGAAGCTGAAGAGATTTATATATATCTCCCTATTTCCCCAGTAATTCTACTCTGCAGTATATACCTAACAGAAATGTATACATAACTTCATCAAAAGGCAGATACATGGCAGTCGTATTTGTAATGGATCAAAACTAGAAAACCAGGTCAGGGGCAGTGGCTCATGCCTGTAATCCCAGCACTTTCAGAGGCTGAGGAGGGAGGATCACTTGAGGTCAGGAGTTTGAGACCAGCCTGGCCAACATGGTAAAATCCTGTCCCTATTAAAAATACAAAAATTAGCCAAGCAGGGTGGTGGGTGCCTGTAAGCCCAACTACTGCTGAGGCAGGAGGATCACTTGAACCCAGGAGGTGGAGGTTGCAGTGAGCTAAGATCGTGCCACTGGACCCCAGCTTGGGTGACAGAGCAAGACTCTACCTCAAAAAAACAAACAAACTGGAAAACCAACAAAATGTTCACCATAAGAAGAATGAATACATTGTAGTATAATCTGCACAGCAATGAGAACAAATAATTTACTGCTACATACAGCAATATGGATGAATCTCACAAACATAATGCTGGTCAAAAGAAGCCAGAGACAAGCATACATACTGTATGATTTCATTATATGAAGTTCAAAACCATGTAAAATTAATCAATCTATAATTAGAAGTCAGTATAATATTTATCGTTGGGTAGGTGTTGGGTAGTGACTAGAAAGGGACACAAGGAAGTATCTGAGATGTTGGTAATATTCTGCTTCTCGTTCTGGGTATTCATTATACAACAGTGTTCACTTGCTGAAAATCCACCGTGTTCTAATATGTATAATACACTTCAAACAAAAGTTCACTTAAAAATACACAATACAATTTCTTGGAAAACAAGTTAACACTTGATTTGCAAATCTATATGAAACAATGTGTGCATAATGACAATGTACTTTTGAAAAACTACTAAGGATCTAATAAACAACAAAATTTACTATTTTAAAATTACAACAGTTAAAATGTACTGTTACAAAATGGTAATAACACACATAATAGGCAAATCAATGGAACAAACTAGAATGAATAGAAAGATTTTTACTGTAGCACAGATAGCATTTTAATATATGTGCCTTTACTTGTGCACTTAAATAAAATCATTAAATCTATAAGTTATATATAATAGAAAGAAATTGCCTAAAAGAAACAAGAGGATTTTGGTCAATGCTATCAATTCATTCAATCATTTCACCTCTCTGGGCTTCACTAACTGACTTTTAAAATGATAGATTTGAAACAGGATGCTTTTTATGACTTACAATCAAATTAATCAAAAATAAGAATTGTGGACAGGAGGAGAAGAACAAAGATGAAAGTTAATTTTAAAGCTTAGGACAGTACACAAGATAATAAAGGTAGAAACAGTCATCAGATTTATCCAGCAAAAATCAATATAAGGCCAGAAGTCAACTAATGAAAAGAAAAAAGAGAACTGAAAAGTGGCAGGACATTACAAATAAACCTGGTTTAGGGATTAAGGTAAGTTTCCTTGAAGTCCTAGAGACATAACCTATAGCATGACACTACAAACCACCTCATTTCTACCTTAGTAGATAACTATAGGTTGATTATCCTGAACATTGTGCAATACCCACAAACAGATTGAGTTATATAAAATCTACATACTCTGAACTAGTATTACTAGAACTAGTATTGCTAGTATTACTAGTGTAACTCAAGGACATACTTACCTTGCAAATGGAAGACGCATCAACTTGCATTGTTTACTAATTCGTTTCTTCTTGTTAGCCGACAGTAGAAAGGAACTCTGATGGAACTATTTTTGAAAAGAATAAAGAATATTGAAAGTTTTTAACCTTATTAAATCATGTTAGTTATAACAGTACCAAATTATACAATGACATCAATAGTAGAAGAACAATTCTTCCATCTGCCTTTAATAGTTTAATGAGAATAATGTGATAAGGTTAAAACACAGTTCATCCTTAATCATGCCAACTAAAAACAATCAGTGCCAATATTTTAGTATATAACCGCAACGTTCTTCTCTGTGTAGGAATAAACACATATGAGTATACCTACACATATACAATATCTTTAGATATATGCAATATGTTCATGTCTACATATGTATTATATAATATTTTATTGAATTTTATAATACATCTTTTAAATGGGTTTTAAAAATTAAAAATTTGGTGATTTTAATATATGTTTTATATTTTTGCTTATCCATATTCCTCAATTTTCAGATACAAACATGTTTTAATTATTTAATAAGGACCAGAAAATTAGGCAACACACGACCATGTTTATTACAGAGCTAAGCCTAATAGAAACAAGGGTACGGTGCCAAATTATCAAGCTGATTTTAAATGAAAATGCAAAAAACCTAGAATAGCTAAAAAAAAAAAAAATTTTTTTTTGAAAAAGAAAAAAGTTAGAGGGTTACAGTGCTTAAGACAGTGTAGTAATAGCATAATGACAGAAAAATAAATCAATGACATAGAACAGAGAGTCCAGAAATGGATTCACATATATTTAGTCAATTAATTTTTGACCAAAGCACAAAGGTCAAATGGGGAACCTAAACTTCCACACTCACCAGGCTATAACAAGCGAACTCTCTTCCAAATCAGGCGTACCATCAGAAAAGGCATGGGACAGCCCAATGTTAAGAGTACATCTCCACCCAGCAATGTCACTGGAGGACATATTTGGATCTCCATCCTGTTTCATATTCTTTTTATGATATGGTCAGTTGAGTGCAGTCATTAAAAGAAGGCAGAGACTCTCAGGAAAAAATAAAGTTTATTATACTCACAGGTCCTAGAGACAAGAGGTACAGCAGGCCATGCAGAGCCACAGAGAAAAGACACTAGGGTGCGGTCAGGAGGCAGAAGATGGGAACGAGGGGAGGGTTTAGGCCAGGGCCTATTGGAGTTTCCATAGGAAAGGCAAGGCAGGACAGGGTGAATAGTCTAGAATTGGCTAGTTTGAATAATTTTGGCAAGCTTTAAGACATAGGAGAGGTGGGTCCCTGGATGCTTAGTACCTGACCCAGAGACAATCAAAGCAGAGGATGATTGCCTCCTGAGATATAAGGGCCAGACAGGGGAGGTATGGCTCTGGATTAGTTAGCTTGCATATCAAAAGTGCTATGGTTTGAGTGTCTCCTCCAAAACTCATGTTGAAACTGAATTACCATTGTGGTGGTATTAAGAGGCAGGGCCTTTAGAGGTAATTAGGTCATAAGGGCTCTGCCCTCATGAATGGATTAATGCTGTTACTGTAGGAGTGGGTTAGTTGTAGGAGTCTGGCCTCATTTTCTGTCTTGCATGCTTTCTTGACCTTCCACCTTCTGCCATGGGATGACCCATGCCAGATGTCAGCATCATGCTCTTAGACTTCCCAGTGTCCGGAACTGTGAACCAAATCAATCTCTGATCTCTATAAATTACACAGTCTTTTTAGAGAATGAAATCTCAAATGAAAAAAGAAAACGATCAATTACCCTGTCTGTGCTATTCTCTTTATAGCGGCAGAAAACGGACTAAAACAAAAGACATGTTCCTGGCTGGCCCCTTGCTATCTCTAAGAATTGGCTAGCCCTGAGAAGAGCAGTGTCTCCAGTCAATAATGTTTTAAAAGATGTAAAAAAATCATAATATACAGAAAATAAAATGTATATATGCTATACATCCCCATTCAGTGATAGGAAGGAGTTCCCCTCCCTCTCCTCTATGGTGGGGACAGAAGTGGTTTAATAAAGAACTAGGATTTTCATCACTCTTCAGAAGTAACAACCTTCCCCCTTCATTATCCTCCTCATCCTCATGTCAGCAGAGGCTATGAAAGTAATCAGATGCCCTTCCCTGTTCCAGCCATAGTGGTGTCAGCCTGAACTCCCAGCCCCACTCATCAGTTACAGGCATACATCCCCATCACAATGTTGTCAACAGAGACTGAATGGGAAGTCTAAACTTCAGTCCCGACTTGGCAGTTGGCAGCACCTCCCCTTACCACCGGTGTAGTGTCAAAGGAGGTTTGCTTAAATAGAAGATGCAAATAAAATCCAATGTCTTATAATGCACATAATATGTCCAAAATATAATCGAAAATCAGTCACTCATCATACTAAAAATCAGGTAATCTATATTAGAATGAGAAAGGACAATAGATACCAACACTGAGATGACACAAATGTTGGAATCATATGACAAAGATTTTAAAACAAGTATCATAAAAATGCTTCAACAAGCAATTACTAACATGCTTAAAACAAATGAAAAAATTGGAACATCTCAGCAAACAAATAAATGTGAAGAGCCAAATAAAGCTCAGAAATGAAAATATAACCAAATAAAATAAATTAAATGGGCTCAACAGCAAAACAGAGAAAACAAAAGGGAGAAAAAAATCTGTGAACTTGGAGATAGAACAATAAAAATTATCCAAACTGAACGAGAGAAAAGAGACTGAAAAAAATAACAGAGGAGCTGGGTGCAGTGGCTCATGCCTGTAATCCTAGTACTTTGGGAGGCTGAGGTAGGCAAACTGCCTGCAGTCAAGAGTTCGGAACCAGCCCAACCAACATGGAGAAACCCCGTCTCTACTAAAAATACAAAATTAGCTGGGCATCATGGCTCATGCCTGTAATCCCAGCTACTTGGGAGGCTGAGGCAGGAGAATCGCTTAAACCCAGGAGGCGGAGGTTGCAGTGAGCCAAGATCATGCCATTGCACTGTAGCCTGGGCAACAAGAGCAAAACTCTGTCTCAAAAAAATAAATAATAACAATAATAATAATAAAATAACAGAGGGCCAGAGATTTGTGGAACAGCAAAAAAGATAAAACACTCTTGTCCTCAGAGTCCTAGGAGAAATGGAGAACCAGAAAGAGGGCAGGACTGGAAAAGTATTTGGAGACATAATGGCAGAAAATTTTTCCAAACTTGATAAAGACATGAACCTACAAATTCAAGAGTCTGAGTGAACCCCAAAAAGAAACCCAAGGAAATTCATGGCAAAACACATCAAAGTCAAAATTCTCAAAACTAAAGAGAATTTAAGTATTGAGAGAGAAATGGCATCTTACCTACAGTTAACAAATCAAAAAAAGCATTGGCTCAAAGTTAGAAAAGTAACAATGAATCACAAAAAGGCAAAAGAGCTTATTAAAGATAAAAGCAAAAAATATATGAAACATCAAACATAAATTAAAATTAAATTAGAAAGATGGTTCTTTTTTAAGATGGTTCTTTTAAAAGAATAAAATAAAATAGAAAAACCACAACAATCTAAGATAGTGCAGGAAAAAGAAGACAAATAAAAGCCCAAATACACAAAATTAATCGACTGAAGAAATACAACACAGACAAAATTAAAAGAATAATGAGAGACTACTTTGGTCAACTCTGTGAGCATAAATTAAAAACTTAAATGAAACAGATAACTTTCTAAGGAAAGATAATTTAATAAAACTAAAAACAAAACAGAGAATGACATTTTCCAAGGGGACCATTATCCATAGAATAAATAAATAAAGTCAGCAAAAAGCTACTATCACTCTCATCAAAAAAGTCCCAGGTCCAGATGGTTTCACAGAATGACTCTACCAAACCTTTAAAGAAAAACAATTCTAATACTGTGTCACTTTTCCAGGACATAGAAAAAGTAAAACATCCAAATTATTTTTATGAGCTTAGCATATATAACATTTTTATCAATGCCTATAGACTGTATGGCCTTATTTTTTTCTACATATAGAAAAAAATCTTCAGAGCCCTCACTTATAACAACAGAAAAGTCCTAAACAAAATTGGCAAAAAGGAATTCAGCAGCACATTAAAATAAAAATAAATCACTTCTGAACTTTATTACAGAAATATAAAATTAGGGAAGTTACTAAAATAAATAATCATACTAAGACACCTAAAAAGACCACATCATCATCCTAAATAGATACTTGCATTATTTAGCATTATTTTTATTTAAAAAGCTCAATCAAAGAGGGACTGCAGGAAAAATATATACCTTACTTATTTATATGTAAAACAAGCATCATTCTTACTGGGGAAATACTACCTGACGTTGTATAAATATTTATTGCATCCTACTATGTTCTAGATATTGTTCTGGTAAAGACATCCCTGCACTCAAGAAACTTGCATTCTGATGGGATGAATAATAAACAAAATTGTCATACAGCGTTAAGTGTTAAGGAGAAAGATTAAAGAAGAAAAGCAGAATATGAAATGTAGGTGCAGGCATGGGAAGTGTTTAAATATATGCAGAGTTGCTAAGGAAGGCTTCACTGTAGTCACTTTGGAGTCAACATTTGAAGGATGGGCACTTGTCACATGCAGACAGAACATGTACAAAGGTACTGTGGTAGCAGCTCACCTCTGTTTGAGGGAGTGGGGAAAGAACTGCACTGAAAAGGTTAAAGAGTGGAAGAAAGAGGAGAGTAGCAAATGAGGTAGAAGAAATAACAAGAGTTTCAGTTTTCAGATCAAATCAGGCAATAGATAAGACACCAAAGGAGAGTATTAAGCAGAGACTAACGTTTTAACAGGATCACTCTGGCTGTTATAAGAGAATACACAGAGAAGCAGAGCAGAAGGCGGCCAAGTTGGGATGCTATTATTAATACAATACGTAATAAGAGATAATGGTACCTTGGACATGGGTAGTTAAAAGAGGGTTGTGAGAATTGCAGACTGATTTTGAAGGCAGAACTAAAAAGATCTGCCAAAGGATCAGATATGGGGTGTAAGAAAAAGATAGGAAGAGAGTTGTGATTATCTTAGATGCAAATCAAAAAAGGAACATTTCACTAGTTAGAAATGTGAAATTTGAGATGCCTTTTAGACATCCAAACAGATGCCAAGTAGGTAATTAGATATAAATTGTCTGGAGGTCAGAAGAGATGGTCAGGCTGGAGTTATAAATTTGAAAGTCATCAGTATACAGTAGTAATTAAGACCATAAGATAGAACAAAATTATTTAGGGGTAGTGAATATAGATAGAGAAGTCCAAGAATTGAGTTGTAAGGCATTCCCAAAACTTAGGAAAATAAAGAGAAACCAGCAAAGAGACTGAAAAAGAATAGCCAGAAATGTAGGAAGAGACTTAGGAGAGAGAGTGTGGTATTCTAAAAGTCATGTGAAAGTCAATATAAGAACCAAGAATTATCCATGGGTTTTCACAACATGGACATCAATGGTGACTTTCAGGATTTAGTGTATTGGTAGTGAAAACCAAATTGGTATGGGATCAAGAGAAACTAGAGATAATGAACAAATCTCTCAAAAAGTTTTGCTGTAAAGGCAAGAAGAGAGCTGAGATAGTAGCTGGAAAGTGGAGTAAGAGGTTTATTTGGTTTTGATTTTTTTTTAAATGAGAGATGATAACATTATTACATCCCTGATGGGAATAATCCAGAAGGGAGGGAAAAAATTAATGATGCAAGAGGGAAAGGCACTCTACACTAACACAAGCCAACAGCAATGGACAACCCAAGTGTCCATCAACAGGAGCCTATTGAAGTAGATTACAAGTCCACTCTAGATCTATCTGAAGCAGCACCAAAAAAGAATGAGGAATCACTCCACGTAATCATATGGAGAGATCCCCAAGGTATGTCACATAAAAAGTAAGGCATAGAATATCTGGTATAGCACACTATCTTTTGTGTAAAGAAGAAAAGAAAGAAAAGATTTATTTGTTTGTTTTTATATAAAGAAAGAGATTAAAGCAATCACCTGAATGAGGTACAAGGAGAAGAGAGAATGGAGAGGAAAATAGCTGGAGGCGGACAAAACCATGTGTGAAACTTTATTCTATACTTTTCTGATCTCATTCTGATGTTAGAACAGTATGTCTATATGACCCATCACCTGCTCCCACTTAATAACATCTAGAAAAAAAGAGAATTTAAAATTTGGTATGCGGCTGGGCATGGTGGCTCACACCTATAATCCCAGCACTTCAGGAGGCCGAGGAGGGCAGATCACCCAAGGTCAGGAGTTCAAGACCAGCCAGGCCAACATGGTGAAACCCTGTCTCTACTAAAAATATAAAAATTAGCTGGGTGTGGTGGTGCACGCCTGTAATCCCAGCTACTCGGGAGGCTGAGGTAGGAGAATTGCTTGAACCCAGGAGGTGGAGGTTGCAGTAAGCAGTGATCATGCCACTATACTCCAGACTGGGCAACAGAGTAAGACTCTGTCTCAAAAAAAAAAAAAAAACAACTTGATAAATTGTTAAATAGTAAGTTAAATAGTAAGTTCAAGAAAGTAGATACCACGGTTGTATACTGTGCCTTCACCTCCAGCTTTTCCATCTACCTGCTGCCCAGTTTTTACTTTTTTTAGTTTAGATGTTGACTTCAACCCTCTTAGTTCTCCAAAGAGGACCACATGAAAAGCATTTGCGAAATCTAAAATTTGTTTTAGAAAATGGTATAAAATAGGATCAGCGTCTATTTTTTCCCCAAATAGTTTTTCAATTGTGTCCATCTTTTAAAAAAATAAAACCCCAAAGTCTTTCCTAATTTAAAATGCTACCTTTCTACTAATATCTTTATGGTTCTGGGTCTATTTAGGGGCCAGTATGTTCTGCTGACCTGTCTAATCCTGTTACTTTTAATAAAAACTAAATTTTCATATGACAATTTCAATAACCAATTATACAAAATGATAATATGCTGTTAGCTAGTTAAAAGTGATATTATCATCAGTCCTTTGCACAAAATTTGAAATATGAATCTCTAAACTTGATGTTACTTAACCAAATCTCAGTGATCCTGAGTAATCTAAAGAATGATGCTATTTACATAGAAATTATACTTACCTCAGAAAGACTGCTCATTTCAATTGCAGTTATCAAGTTATTGTTCATGAGAGCTTCTATGTCTATAAGCTTCTTATTCTGTACATGTAAAATAAAGACCCCTCTTAATTAGTTAAGACTTAGAGTTTATTATAATATCAAGCATTTATGAATGCCATCCATATGAGAAAACTTAAAAAATAATTGATATCACATTGAGCAAAAAATTGAGATCACATTCAGCTAAAACGGTACTGTATTATATAGTACCAGTACCAAACAGTATTATATAGTCCAAATAGTCATACATATCATACATACATACATGTACACACATACACACACATATGTTGAATGATTTGAAACTGACAATTAAAACTTTTCCTATAAACATTTTTCTATCTTTTCACAGTAATATATCACATGGCAACAGAACAAATTGTCAGCCACAGGAATTTAACCCACGAGTAGAGTAGGTCCTTTTTCCATTTTAAGTAAGTTCTACTTATTTTAGATTTAGATCTATAGTTGCAGCCTAGCTAATCACTGGCTCTCACTGCCCTGTCTGTGAACAGAGTTGAAATTTGGGGGGGAAAAAAAGCAACAGCTATAATCTTCATTCTGCTTGGCTTGTAGCCAGGTAAATGCTGAGATTAAAAAAGAATAACAACATTCTGGAACTCCCTTCAATTCACTGGAAGAACTATGACCATCTTAAAGTATCGTGCTTCGCTTATAAGCAATCAAATATTGATCAGGGTATTATACTGGTTCACACAGCACACAAGTGCACATTTAGAATGTAGATTTAAAACACATATTTTATTAACCATTAACAGTTTGTCCTTTAACATAGATTTACATGGCATACTGACTTTCAATAATTTTTCACAATTAGAGATTTGAAAAATATTTTAAGAGCTTCCACAATAATGCGGCTAAAAGATTTAAGTTACAATTTGGAATTCAAAAACAACATAGCTTCCATACCAAGTTATTTAGCTTTAGGCGAAGAAATGTGTTCTCAAAATTCAGTTTCTCTACTTCTTTTTGCAATAGCATCTTTTCAGTTGTAATTCTTCGAGAATTCTCTTTTTCTCTACTAAGAGCCTGAGCTAATGCCCTGTTGTTGTGCTTTAAAGAAATTTTGAAAATAGAAGAATTGTCTGTAAAAAAGATTTTTAAAATGAGTTAATATTGAACTTATACTTTAATAAATTTTTATATTCTTTAGTAAAACTACATTAGACAAAATGCATTTTACTTTATAAGTTTTAACTGAGGGTTGGAAAAGTGAATAACAATACAGATGCAGTTTTGAGAAAAATAAACCCAGAGTTTCAAGCTGAAGAAATGAAGGCTAGGCAGAAGATGAAGAATTCAGGAGTTGTGAGGAATGCAGCATATGTATAAAAGTTAGGAATAAGAGGACTGCAGCACAGACACAGCATTCTATATGATTAGATCAGCCACAAAAAGGAAATCTCGATACTTGCTGCTCTACCTGCTTTACTACCTTTGACTAGCAGATAGAATACAGAAACTGATTCTGCAGCTCTAACTGGAGATGTCCCACAGGAATGAGGATAGCCAATCTGTGAAATTCTGAAGCCAGTTTCTACAGCTCCAGAACTGAACAAATTAGTTAATGCTCCCAAAGTCCATTTTTAACCTGAGTGATAGAGGCATACTTACCGTAATGTTAGACAGATAATTTAAACCCTGTCAGACCTTTTATTGACATCAAAAGATCCTACTTCTTATTTCTAGGCATCTACTGCAAACTGAACTTGACTTCTCTTTAAAAGCACTGTGTAAATATGATTTAAATCACTCCTGAAATGCTTTTCTGTTGGAAGCAAAGAAATTTTATTGTGAATTCCTTGGTAAAGCTTACCTTGTATATAGCATGTTCCCTTAGTACACTTAAAATATCATTATATTTTCATAATTTTAACTTATATGTCATAATTCAATAACATATGCCACAGAATAAAAGTATAGTGCATATGAAATAAGTTTTAAAAAATTTAACAATATTTTGTAAGTACTTAGGGAAAATCTGGGATTCTGCAAAACAGGATCCAAAATAGTACTTTATTTCTGGCACAGAGGGAGTAGTTTCAGATAGCCATCCTTGGCATAGCAAACGGAAACTGACTAGAACTGGTTTAGGATTTCCAGAAGATAAAGAGTAATAACATTTTCCTGTTGTACTCCTCAAAGTCAGCATATTCCCTCATAACACGGGGTATGGAATAATCTTGCCAAAAGGAGCAGACAAGAGCAGCGTAAGGGGTGGTCCTAGAGACCTGGGTGGGAGCTGCATCATAATTTACAGGCACCCAAGAGGCTGGGTTATTTTAGAAGGCACACGTGATTGTCCTTCGCAGGAGCCATATCTATATCAGCAGGTAATGTGACTAAATGGATACCTCCCTTACTCCTGGTAAGATGGGTATGAACATTGAGATAATTTTCAGAAGTAATGAAAGTTTATCTTGGGGAGTTTTCCCACCTCCTTTTTTCTCCCCTTCTGATGCCTTAAATCCAGAATTCACAAAATTCCATTTCCAAAGTGCTCAGTGTCTTCATAAGATTGCCCATATAAAGTCAAGGTCTACATCACCCAGTATGAGCCAACTTCTTCTGGGCTACCCATCATTCAGTTGCTGCAGCATGCCAGAACAATCTGCTACTCTTTTTACATCTTTTCCAGAAAATTCACATTGGTATGTTTTTCTGAACTGTAGAAAGTAGCTATCTTGGGCCACCCCAGCCTCAATGCTGAAAATTCAGCTGTCACCATTTAGGGTAATAATCAAAACCATCCAACTAACAGGACTTGAAGGAGAAAGAAAGGCTCAAATTTAAAAAGTTATCAACTAAATAGTCATTTTA
The DNA here is from genome assembly GCF_009761245.1 of Sapajus apella. NCBI lineage: Eukaryota > Metazoa > Chordata > Mammalia > Primates > Cebidae > Sapajus > Sapajus apella. The sequence continues at coordinate 39,017,011 of NW_022436950.1, forward strand.
GTAATTTTCTGTAGTTGATAAAATAAGGTAGCAAACATATAACAATTCTGGGGAAAAGTAAAAATGTGAGTGTATTTTAAAACTAACAGCACTTACTTAGTATTTTTGTTTTTATTTTTGAAGCAAGAGAAACATTCAACTTAGCAGTCTTTGAAATTCTTTTGTCTTTCACATGTCTCTTAATTCCTGAGGTAAAAAGTGAGCCAGTTTCCATCACTGGGCACTCCATCACTAAAGGGAAAGAAAAAAATAATCATAGTATTTATTAATAAAAGAAAAACTGATAGATACATTTCTTAAAGTAATAATCATGACCTAATATGCTTTCTGTGTTATTTGCTAAACTTTGTATAAAATCTGAGTATAGCCGGGCGTGGTGGCTCAAGCCTGTAATCCCAGCACTTTGGGAGGCCGAGGCGGGTGGATCACGAGGTCAAGAGATCGAGACCATCCTGGTCAACATGGTGAAACCCCGTCTCTACCAAAAATACAAAAAATTAGCTGGGCATGGTGGCGCGTGCCTGTAATCCCAGCTACTCAGGAGGCTGAGGCAGCAGGAGAATTGCCTGAACCCAGGAGGCGGAGGTTGCGGTGAGCCGAGATTGCGCCATTGCACTCCAGCCTGGGTAACAAGAGTGAAACTCCGTCTCAAAAAAAAAAAAAAAAAAAAAAATCTGAGTATAAATGTAATCAAAAGTGGCTTAAGGTATAATCCAAAAAGGTAAATGACTGTTTTTTTCATTCAAACCTACATTAATCATCTATGTACCAGGTGCAGGGTACAGATGACAGGATATGGTCTCTGCCCTCATGGAATGCATGGTACAATGTGGGTACAGACAGTGCTTTCATACAATGTAATAAGTATAACCTTAGAGATATACACAGTGTTTAAAGGAAGTACAGAAGAGATATACATAATCCAAGGAGGTGAAGGGGGCTGAAGGAACAGCCAGGAAATCTTAAATTTGTTTGTTAGGTTTATGGCCTATTACAGCAACAGGAAGATAAAGATATCATTACATTGTAGTATTACAAGAGTAATGGCTACAATACACAAAGCAGAGGAGAAGTGATTAACTCTGCCTGGGCAGAGGAAAAGGCTCAGAAATAGCTTCACTGAGAAGCAGCAGTTGATGTTGAGCCACGTGCTTGGAGAAGACCAATCTCCCCATGCCTTGATTTCTTCCCCAACCCTCCTTGCCTCTATGTGCAGAGATCAAAACAAAACACCCTGTCACCTGCACCTGCCTAACCCCCGATACTCAGCCTCTCCACCACTACCTGCCCTGAGTTCACAGGACTCATCTTCCTATGTCAATCACAGCAAGAATCCCTCAACTCCCAGGTCACCTTCATCCTCCTCACTGGGATCCCCTTAGCTCTACACATCCCTCATCTGGTCCTGTGGTAAGCTGGGAAATGGACCCCCAAAATTATTAGGTCTCTTTAATTCTAAACCTCATGTGGGAAAAGGGCCTTTGCAGATTTGAATAAATTGAGGACCTTATAATGGAGAGAGTATCCTGGATTATCCAGGACAAGAGTCCTTACAAGACACAGCAAAGATGCAGGGTACAGATGACAGGATATGGTCTCTGCCCTCATGGAATGCATGGTACAATGTGGGTACAGACGGTGCTTTCAAACAATGTAAGAAGTGTAACCTTAGCGATATACACAGAGTTTAAAGGAAGTACAGAAAGAGATGCAGCCACATGTCAAGGACTGCAGCAGCCATCATGAACTGAAAAAGGCAAGGAACAGGTTTTCCTGAAGAGCCTCCACAGAGAGTGCAGCTAGGCAGACACCTTGATTTCAGCCCAGTGACAAATGAATTTAGACTTCTGGCCTCCAGAACTGTGGGGATATACCTTTCTGTTGTTTTAAGCACCTCATTTATGATAATTTGTTACAGCAGCCAGAAGAAACTAATACAGCCTGCCTATCTCACCCTTGCCAAAATCATGAGGTCCTCTGGAACTCACACTCCATCATCAACCAAACCTCTACAGCTTCAATCTCTTCTCTGAATGTTCCCTTCATCTTTTTTAACTACCCTCTCCCCTAAGGACACAGATTCTCCTGCAGTCCTGTCAGGCAGGGGCTTTTTTTCCTCCCACACGCCTTCTAGAAGCTACACCACATTCATGTGTGCAGACCGTTCATCTTCCCTCCTCCCTAAAAGTTCTCATCCTTGAATATACTGTCACTAGACTCTATTACCCTTTCCCTTTCACTGCTGTTATCAATCCCTGGGTCACTCCTCTTTATGAATTGTTTCATATTCTCGCTTACTGTTATTCTGAGAACACTGAGAACACTGAAGCAATCCACGGAGAACTTTCTCAAAACTTCCATTATAATTACCTACCTACCATATCTGTTTCTGTACATTTGTTTTATCTCCTTTTGTTACGGACCAACTGTGTTCCTAGATACCAATCCATGCACTGGATCCCATCCCGTCCTGCCTCCTTAAAGACATCACTCCAACAATTCTTCCCTCTATGTCATCAATTTTTCCTTTTCCACTGGATCATTCTCATCAATATACAAACACACTGCTATTTCCCTCACCTTAAAGAACCCTCTTTTGTTCCCACTTCACACTCAGACTACCACTCCAATTCTCTGCAGATCTTTACAGCAAATCTCCTTGAAAAAATTGTCTATACTCAATTTCCAATTTTCTCATTAACTACTTCCATCAGGCTTTCACTTGGACTACTCCACCAAAACTGCTTGTCAAGGTCTCTGATGACTTCTGTGCTGCTAAATCTAATAGTCAATTCTCAGTCTTCATCTAACTTGATCTATCAGCAGTATTTTAATATGGTTAATTTCTCCTTCCTCAAAAATTATATTTCCTTGGGTTCCAGAACACCAGACTCCTAAGTTTTTTTCCTACCTACCTACCTACCTGTTCCTCCTCTGTCACTTTTACAGGTTCTTCCAACTTCTAACAGAGTCTTTCCTTGGACTTCCTCTCTTTACCTATGCTCCCTCCTTTGGTAATTTCACATAGTCTCATCACTTAAAATACCAGCCAGATGCCAAGAACTCCAAAATTTAAGTCCTCAGTTTGGATCTCTTTCCTGAACTCTGGATTCATATATCCAACTGTCTACTCTACAATTCCACTTGAATAACTAAAGTAGATGCATCAAATTTAACCTGCCCAAACCTGCTTCACTCAGAGCCTTCTCTATTTCAGTAACTTCATCCTTCCAGTTGCTCAGGTCAAAAATCTCTCTTACATCTCAATTTATCCTCACAATATATTTAAAATCTGACCACATCTCAGTGTGTCCATTGGTGCCAACCTAGTCAGAGGCACTATCATGTCTCACCTGAGTTTCTATAACAGGCTTTGACTCCCTATTTCCACTGTTGCTCCCCTATAGTGAATTAATCTATACAATCTAAAACCCTCCAATAGTTCCCACATCTCTCCAAAATCCTAGTACAGTCTCTCCACTATCTCTGCTCTTCTCCAATTTGAACTCTTCCTTCTCTACTGCTATCACATTCTCCTTAGGCAACACTGGCTCCCAAGATCTAGCTTTTTGGAGCATATGCCAGGCATTCTTCAGTCTCAGGTCCTTAGTACTGGTTATTCTACATTTATAATAAATGCTGTTTAGAAACTTCTTCCTCCTGATATACAAATGGCCCATTCACTCTCCTCTATCAAGTCTGCTCAAATGTCACCTTCTCAGTGAGGTCACTTAAAACCGTAGCTCCAGGCCGGGTGTGGTGGCTCACGCCAGTAATCCCAGCACTTTGGGAGGCTGAGTGGGTGCATCACCTGAGGTCAGGAGTTCAAGACCAGCCTGGCCAACATGGTGAAACCCTGTCTCTACTAAAATTACAAAAAAATTACCCAGGCATGACAGCGGGTGCCTGCAATCCCAGGTACTCAACAGGCTGAGGCAAGATAATTACTTGAACCTGGGAGGCTGAGGTTTCAGTGTACTGAGATCATACCATGGCACTCCAGCCTGAGTGAGAGACAAAACAAAACTGTAGCTCCTTCCCCTAACATCTATCACTATCTAACATATTATAGATTTATTTATTGTCTGTCTTTCCTAACCAGAATTTAAACTCCAGAAGATCATGGATTTTTATATTTTAGTCACTATATTCCCTAGCTCATAGAATAGTGTATGAAAAATGATGTCAACACAGTAAATATTTTTTGCATGAATAAATAAGTCTTATAAACCAAGAACTTATCAGGCATCAAGATTAGGAAGGCTATTCCAGGAAGAAAGACTGGCATGTGTAAATGTATGAAAATGACACATTTAAGAAAATACAAGTGGTCCCTTGATGCTTGAATGCTATGACCCGATTTCCCTGCTTCTCTTTATAGCAAAACTCCTTTAGAGAGTTGTCCATACTTGCTGTCTCCAATTCATCTCCTCCCAGTCTCTCTAGATCCACTACAATGAAATTTCTGCTCTCAACACTACCATATGGAAATTGTTCATTAAGGGCACTGTATTACTAAGTTGTTAAACCAAATACAGTGGTTAGGCCCCGTCTCTTTTTACTTGATCTGTAAAAAGCAGTCAATGTCAAATCATTCCTTCCTTTTGAAGTATGCTCTTCATTTGGCTTGCACAATAGCACATTCTTCTGTTTGTGCTGAGGCAGGGTTTTCTCCTGCCTCGCTGACCACTTCTCAGTCTCTCTTGCTGGTTATTCTTCATCTCTCTAAACTCTTACCACTGGAGTGCCCTAGGTCTCAGTTCTTGGATCTCATCTCTTTTATATCTACATATACTTCCCTGGGCTCTCAGCCAGTATCCTGGCTTTTAAATCTAAATACCAATAACTCTCAAATTTGTGTTCCCAAAGCAGACTTTTCCCTTCAACTCCAGATTTACTCATCCAACTGCCTATTACTCATCTCCAACTAGGATTTCTAACTCGCATCTCAAATTTAACATGTCCTAAACTCTCCCCATCCCAACCTGCTCCACCATGTTCTCCCTAGTTCACTTAATGACAACTCCCTTTCAGTTGCTCAGGTCAGAAACTTCTCTTTCATATTCCATATCCACTCTATCATTAATTATGCTGGCCCAGCTTTCACAATATATCCCCTTGGACTACTTACCACTATTTCTACTGCTACCACTTTGTTCCAAGTTGCCATTCTCTCTCATATACATTATTGCTATAGTTACGTGACTGGTGTTCCTGCTTCCATTTTCTCCCCCACTATCTATTCTCAACCTAGCAACCACAATGATCCTTTTAAAACTTAATTCATGTTATTCCCAAAAAACTCTCCAGTAGCTTTCCATCTCACTTAGTCTTTAAAATGGCCTAGAAAGTACTATACAATTTGACACTTCTCCTCTTCCCTAATTTATCATCAGTGAACCTTTCTAATCCTTTTCATTAATCTTCCTCTTGCTCAAGAATCTCTGGCCACACTGCCTACCTTGACATGCTGTAAAGCAGAAACTTTTATTCCTTTTTCCCTTTGTATCAACTTTTCCTTCAAATGACCACAGGGCTTGCTTACTTCCTGGGAGCACTTGTTAAAATATCACTTTCTCAGTGAACCTTCCCAGTCCAAAATTGTACACTTCCCAGTGTATAAATTGTACACTTACCCTATTCTCCCCTTCTGTTTTATTTTTCTCCATTAACTTATCAATGTCTAAGATAAATCTAAATAGTTTATTTAACTTATTATCTGTTTTTTCCTACTAAATTGTAAGTTCAATGAAGGCATCAATTTTTGTCAAGTTTGTTTGCTTCTGTACTTTAGTACAGAAATGTGCCAGCCACGTGGCAGCTGCTGGATAAACATTTATGGAAGAAGTGACTATGAATGACTGGAAGAACTTTCCAATAGAAAAACTGCTCACTCTTGGAATGGATCTCCTTTGAAAGTGTTAACCAGATATTGGGTGGAGTCAAGCAAATAACGGAAAGATGGTTTTAGAAGAAATTTCTGCAGTGGAGAATAAGTTGAACCAGAAACCTTTCAAGATTAAGGCTCACCAGGTGCAGTGGCTCATGCCTGTAATCCAGCACTTTGGGAGACTGAGGCGGGTGGATCCCTAAGTCAGGAGTTCGAAACCAGCTTGTCTAATACAGTGAAACCCTGTGTCTACTAAAAACACAAAAATTAGCCAGGCGTGGTGGAGCACACCTGTAGTCCCAGCTACTCAGGAGGCTGAGGCAGAAGAATCGCTTGAACCCAAGAGGCAGAGGTTGCAGTGAGCTGAGATCATGCCACTGTACTCCTGCCTGGGTGACTCCATCTCAAAAAACAAAAACAAACGAAAGATTAAGGCTCAAAGGTACTTCTAAACGTTTTGCCAAAAAGAAGCTTTAAAATCAAAGAAGATCACCATCTCATAGACAATAGAACACAGAAATTCCTCACAAATTGTTGCATCTTACACACCTGAAAGGGATCCTAACATAGAAATCTATCCATCTCCCAAAAAAATCCAGTCTGGAATATCAAATCTCATTTTACTAATTAGGAAACCACAGCTGGACTGCTCTCCCCAATAAGCTGGTTCTGACACAATTCCTTAATTTAATAAATGGCACTGTCAATCACCTATTTAAATTCTCATGCCAGAAATCTAGTAGTCTTCCTTAACACTGCACTGTCACCGCCTCCATCAATGACCTCACCAAGGGGCACTTCAGGAGCCAGAAACAGGCACCTGGGGTACTGTTCAGGGTGATTTACCATACAGACACTGAGACATTATGATGGTGATTAGAACTGTGTTGGAGCCCAATTCCAACGTTTCATAGCCATGTGATCTCAATACTTCGTCTTAATTTCCAGATTTATAAAATCATAGAAAATAAGGGCATCTCCTTGCAGGGACTAAATGAGCCAATGTATGTACAGTGTCTATTATGGGACCTAGTATACAGTCAGCACTCAATACCAACACCTATTTATTACTACTCTGGAGACTTTTCCGGCCAGCATCTCAACTATCTCTAAATATAAAATACTCAGTTCCACATCCAATTCTCCTGAATTGGATACCTCGGCTAGAAAAATCTTTGTCCCTATTCTCTGCTGACATCCTACCTGCATATCAAGAAGACGCAACTCAAGTTCCAAGTTCTCCCCAGTCTTCCATCACCTCTTCGCCTTCAGCCAGCCTCTCCAAAGGAGATGGCTCCTTCGAGAACTTTGGCACGCAGTCCCTAACATTCATTCCGCAGACACGTACTGAGGGCTCACAATGATCTAGAAACTGCTCAACAAGCAGGGAGTAGAGCAGTTCCCAAAACAGAAATTTCTTAAGTAGCTGACATAACTGGCGGCTCTCCCAGCTTGCCCTGCTGGGCGCTCAAATCTGAGACAAGAGGCCGTGACTCAAACCCAAAACAAGACTCCGTCAACGAACCCCTCGGAGCCGGAGACTGGCCGCCGTCCGGGATCCCGGGGGGCAGAGGGCGGAGGACGAGCCGGAGACCGAAGCGGACAGCGCCGAGCGAACTGGCTCAAGAACGGCACCTATCTCGCCAGAGAGAGAGCGGCCACGTCAAATACCGCAGGTCACTGACTTACCTCTCTTTCAGCGTGAGTTAACCGCCACCCAGCTCCGGGCGCTCTGGCGAGCAGCTAAGGCTGCGACTCGGGTTTAAACTCAGCAACCGTTGGCGGTTGCCCCGTCAGCCAATCGGGTCCCGCGAGAGCGGTGCAAGGGCGTGCGGTTACCAGGAAGTGAAAGGCGGAAAAGGCAGGAGGGGGCGTGGCCAGGCGAGCCGGGGGAGGCCCAGTCTGCGTGACTGAAGCACTCTGCCGCCCCGTGTTGGTGTTGGTCCGCTGTCTCCCAAGCGCTAATGAAAAAGGAAACGCTCCCCTGACATCGCTTATCAATCACATGTCTGAAAGGCTTGACAGGCACCTCAAGTCTGTTGTAAGGCTTATGTTGTTTACTGTGATACTACCCACCCACATTTTACCATTTCTTCTGCATCCTTGCATTCCCGATTGTGATGCCAGCACCTTTATTTAGTTTTCACTTAAAAGCTCTCCCCATTTTTCTTTTAACTTTCTAGGGGGAAAGCAGCAATAACATTTCGTTACAAACCTCGGATCTCATTAATGTTTAGGTCTTGTACTAATGGTCTGTTTTAGCTGAATATACAAGAATGACGCTTTCCATTATACACAACTAAATTTTAAAAATGTATCATTCACCTTATATTCCATGTCAATTCGCTTAGGTATTTTTCGCAAATGACTTTCATAATTTTTACAAAGAATTTGTAGAAACTACAAAAAATAAAATTTCCTCTTTGTATGCCATTGGACTGAAGATGAAAATAGCTTGTTAAATCAAGGTTCCAATAATTGATTATACAGTAATGCAGTCAACTTCATATTCTTGTCGATTTTTTGTTCATTCTAAGACATTTGAGAATTACAGCTTTACATTCTTACTTTAGAGAATCTAGACAAATTATGCAAAACATGCTTTTGAGTTAAGACCTTTTAGTCTAATATATATCAAGATCAGTCTCCAAACAGATCTGGTTACATGAGTCTTATGTAAGTAGAAAATTATTTCTTGATTGTCCAGCTGCTAAAATTTCAGAAAACAGTAAAATAAAAATTTCAGTAACAGTGGGTTAGAAAGTAATATACTGGTTATAGAAATTTAAGCTTACCTAGGAGTTAACTAGAACTATATTTTGTTTACCCAGCCTGACACATTAAATGCTCAATGTATGTTATATGTTTTTTAAAATGAACCTTGTAGTGACTGTGCCATTTAATGGTTATTTAATCTTGGCCAAACCACTTAATCTCTCTGGGCTTCTGTTTCCTCATTCGTAAAATGGAGGTTAATAACAGCATCCCATATATTTTTATGATGGCTTCAATCAATGGACCCTTTTGTTCAAATACATTAAAACTGCTTTCTTCCCAATGCACACATTTTGTAGCTACAGCTTCAAAACCAAAACAAATAGAAAAGGAAGACAGGAAAGTCAGAGATAGGAGAGATGCTAAAAAATACCAAGACCTCTTTTTTATTTTTTTAAGTGCTATCTCAGAGCAGTTTAAAGGATTTAACTGCTTTGTAAATTGTAAAACCTCTTGAAAATGTAAATCTGTATCATATACAACCATAAACCTAAAAAGTATAATTAATTGGGTTAAATTTAATGTGATCTCAGCTTACATTTCAGTTATTTGCCTTTTGCCTCTTGGTATAATGGATAGAGGCAGGAGCCCTGGGTGAGAAGTCTGGAGATGCAGTTAGCATAGTTGTGGCTGAGCCATTAGCTGTGTGTTCCTTGTTCCAACTATTTTATCTGTAAAATAAAAGTTTCATTAAATGAGCTCATAGTCCTATTGTGATACTCTCCTACACTGAGCACTGATTTTGTTCCTCTCCATCTGTTCTCCTTTATTCTTATACTCATTAGTTGCCTGATTTTCTCTACCCTAGGACACAATTACCGGTACCAAAAAGGGATGGGAAGGAAAGGAGAAACGAAAGTGTAACTGTCAAAAAACCAAAAACCAAAAAACCCTCTTTAACATATCAGCATTAAACAAAAATCATCCAACAACAGTCCCTGAGCAGGAGCCAAGTAAAGAATACTGCAAATCAACAAACAAATAAAACAAAGTAGAAAGAGTATACTTACATTTTATGAAACCATCTGACCTGACCATCTGTACCAGTCTGGCAGGTTCAATTGCACCAAGAAAAACTAACCCAGGCTGGTAGAAGCAGAAAAGAATATTGGGTGGGTTAAAGCATTTCTGGGTAGGATAGAGATACAGGCTTGGAAAACAAGGGGGCCTTGGCCACAGACAAGCACCTAGCCATACTCATGCGACCCAAAATAGCCCTTTGAGCATGCGGTTGATCTTGCACAGTCAACAGTGGCACTAGATGCTGCCACTGGGACCGCCACTGCTGCTGCATATGGGAAAAGTGGGCATGGTTGTGCTGCAGTTTTCTCATCATTGCTGCCTGGCATTAGCTCCCGTTGCTAAACCTGGTTTGAGCATGTCTGACTAGTCAAACCTGAATCATATGCTACAAGTCCTGCTGCAAGGGGGTCCTCAACAGCCTGTGTCTGGCTTTTATTATTGTTGTTGTTGATGATGATGATGATGATGGTGATGCTGCTGGCTTCTTAGTGAGACGTAGCCTAAACTCATAAGGTGAGAAATTACCCAAACTCAGGAAAGGCATTTTGAGCTAGGTGGGCAAAAGAATGACACAGGCTTATTTCAGTATTTTATGCAACTTTACTACAATAATTACTTTTATTTTCTTTAATAGAAACCGGTTAAGTTAAATAAGCTGTGTTGGGTGATGGATAGCTAATCATTATAACAGCAGCAGATAGTATTTATTAAGGGCTTATCATATCCGAGACACTGTGTCAAGCCCTTTAAATGCCTTTTAACATCTCAAAATGATCCTATGTGGTAGGTACTATTATTTCCTTTTTAACGTTGAGGAAATTGAAGCACCAAAAATTTAAGTAACTTCTACAAGGTTTAGTTAAGCGGTGCAGCTGGTATTTGAACCCAGGGAGCCTGGCCTGAGCCTCTCAAGATAGTGAGAGAATTACTTTGTCATTTGTCACTTTAGTTTTGAGGCATGGCATCCATCATGCTAATTTTCCTCATGTTTCTTACTCGTCAGTCTCCTCTTTTTCTTCCATATACATTTATTAGGAGTCCCTTTGCACCTGCAATTTTGCTGATGGTAAAGAGGCACATCTTTCCTTTTGGAAGACAGTAGACAAGCAAACAATCCATTCCCATATCTTGTGATATGTAGACGTTAAGTGAGGTTTGCAAAATATGCTATCAAAGCATTTAGGAAACAGGCCAGCTGTGGTGGCTCACACCTGTACTCCCAGCACTTTGGCAGTCCAGGGCAGAAGGATCACTTGAGCCTAGGAGTTGAAGACCAGCCTGGGTAACTTAGCAAGACATTGTCTCTATTAAAAAATAAAAGAGGCAGGGCGCGGTGGCTCACGCCTGTAATCCCAGCACTTTGGGAGGCCAAGGCGGGTGGATCACCAGGTCAAGAGATCGAGACCATCCTGGCCAACATGGTGAAACCCCGTCTCTACTAAAAATACAAAAATTAGCTGGCATGGTGGCATGTGCCTGTAGTCCCAGCTACTTGGGAGGCTGAGGCAGGAGAATTGCTTCAACCCGGGAGGCCAAGGTTGCAGTGAGCCGAGATCATGCCACTGCACTCCAGCCTGGCGCCTGCCGACAGAGCAACACTCTGCCTCAAAATAAATAAATAAATAAATAAATAAAAGCATTCAGAAAACAAAGAGTAACTCTTAAAGAAGAGGGGAGACAAATCTTCAGGGGAAGTCACATAGCAGTGGAAACTTGAAGGCCAAGTTGGGTGAGATTCATTAGGCTGACAGCACGTAGTCTGTCCCAGGAAGCAGTTCAGAACTTCTGGGGCCCAGAACTCATGTGGTCAGATGATGGAAGCAAAGGCTAAGAGGTCAGACAAAATCAAGTAACAGAAGTATCTTGGGTACCCAGCTAAGAAGCTTTACTTTGTGTGGACAATGAAGGAAAGCAGTGGGAGCTGGGAACGGGGGTCAGTGCTCAAACTCTCAAGTTTAAGAAAGGGAATGATAAGATCCAATTAACTCTAGAAAATCCAGGAGCAATGTTGGGGATAGATGGAAGGGGGCCCTGAGCCTTGAGGTGATTCAAGAACGTTTTTGTGATTTAGGCAAGGGCAGGGAATATGTAACAGGAGCACCAAGCTTCCTTATGTCTGACCAAGGCATATGGGCATGTGGAAGGGAGGCTTGTCTTGGAAGAAATAAAATAATCAGGGAACTTGGTCTACTACTTGTCTAGCTAGATAACCTCTAGCCGTGGTTCTCATGGTGACTTTTTTCCCAACACGACTGCAGTCCAGATGCTGGATGACACTGAGAGACTGGGGTGGAGTCTCCTTCTCCGCCTCCACCATGTGCCTCTGCAGGAAGTCCAAAAAGCTTAAAGTATTCCTTTACTCAAGATTTCCAGTCATAAAATAACCATACAAAGTGGAGGCTTGGGGAGGGGGCCTGAAAAGATAGATGCTGTACTCACTAGCTTTACCAGTGGACTCACACATGTACCACACAGCCGGCAGGATCCTGAAGCCCACATCTCCAGAGTTCTTTCCATATGGACATTCCCTGGCTGCTGGACAGGGTCCCAGAGACCCCCACACCCTTCCTCATCATATAATCCTTCCCCCTTCCACTCTTCACTGAAACGCTAAGGAATAGCAATTGTGGAAAATAACAAAGTCTGCTGTTTGGGAGATCTAGTCAGAAATGTCCAGTAGGCTCACAGAAGTAGACATATGGACCTGAAAAGGGATGCTCAGATTTGGGAGTCAGCAGTGAACAGTAAATAGAAATCACAGAGTTATTAAGTTATAGAGGAAGGGTGTGGGGAGGTGTAAGGAGAGTAGAAGGAAGAACCAGGGTGAATATCAATGAATGGAGGAAAGATGAAAAGGCAGCAAGAGAGGCAGCGAGAGGTAGAAGGAGACATATGGGAGAGCTGAGGGAGAAGATGATGGCTGGGAGGGGACCGCCAACCTGGTCTTAAGCAGCAGAAAGACCTAAGTGAGAACAGCACTGAGGTTTGACAGTTGAGTCATTCCTTTTGCAGCACAGAGAATGCAGAGATGAGAGGGGACAATTCTTTGAGGATCAAGAAAGAAGTGGCAATAGCTACAGGGGAATGAGGTTGGAGGGAGGGTTTGTATTTGTGAAAGGAAAATCTTGGGGCCCCAAAATTACTAAGCTAAAAGGAAAAGTCCAGCTGGAAACTGCTCAGGGCAAAACCTTCCTCCCATTCTATTCAAAGTCATCCCTCTGCTCACTGAGATAGCTGCATATTCTGATTACCTCCTTCAGAAAGGCTTATCAGAAGCTCAAAATAATGCAACCATTTGTCTCTCATTTACCTGTGACCTGGAAGCCCCCTTCCTGCTTTGAGTTGTCCCTGCCTTTCTGGACAGAGCCAATGTACTTCTTACATATGTTAATTGATGTCTCATGTCTTCCTAAAATGTATAAAACCAAGCTGTGCCCCAGCTACTTTGGGCACATGTCATCAGGACTTCCTGAGGCTGTGTCATGGGTGTGTGTTCTTAACTTTGGCAAAATTCACTTTCCAAATTAACTGAGACCTGTCTCCAATTTTCGGGGTTCACATATTCTTTTTTAAAGGCTGGATAAAGGAGCTGTTAGAGGGAGGGAGGCTGACATAGGGAAGTGGTGAGTAGTGGTGGGCAGAGGTTAGAATCAGGGCTAAGCTGAAGGGTCTCCTTTTCCTTTGTGGTGGGAAGAAGAGAAGAAAGACCAGATGTTGTAGGCATAGATAAGTTTGAAAACCAGAGTGCTTTGTAAGCTTTCACATTCATACGAATGTAGAACTGTTATCTTTAAAACATTTGCTTCCTTAAAAACAGGCAACTCTAAATTTAAAACTTTTATGCTTCCACTTTAGTAAAACCTAAGGTGAGTGATATTATTTAGGCATAAACCAAAACTTCCTTATCTCCTGTAAACAGTTTCACTAACAGAAAGAAATAAAATAATTATAGTCATGTCCCACTTTATGATGATTCAGTCAACAACCAATCAAACGTACAATGATGGTCCCAGATTATAATGGGGCTAAGACATTCCTATTGCCTAGTGGCACGGTAGCCATTGTAACATCATAGCACAATTCCTTTATTTTTTTAAAAAATAAATTAAGGTAACCTAAGTGTATAGTGTTTATAAAGCCTACCCTAGTGAACAGTAATGTCCTGGGCCTTCACATTCATTCACCACTCACTGACTCACCCAGAGAAACTTCCAATCCTGCAAGCCCCATTCATGGTAAGTGCCCTATGCAGCTGTACTATTTTTCAAAATCATTTATATCGTATGTTTACTATACTTTTTCTATGTTTAGATATGTTTATATACACAAATACTTACCGTTGTGCTACGACTGCCTCTAGTGTTCAGCACAGTATCATGCTGTACAGGTTTGTGGCCTAGGGGTAATAGCCTATACAATATAGCCTAGATGTATAGTAGGCTATGCCATCTAGATTTGTGTAAGTGCACCCTATGATGTTCACACAACAACGAAATTGCATAAAGAGGAATTTCTCAGAACATATTCCCATCCTTCAGTGATGGATGACTGTGTATCTGTAAGATCTACATGATTGCTTATGCTACTGAGATCTACATTTATTCACCTTTTTTGGCTACTGAGCCTGTTTTGTACTGAAGGTAATATTTTGAAGTCTTTTTATTTGTGTGTTTCTATCAGTGTTTCTTTGCATGTCCTGTAGTTTTTTCTTATAAAGTTTGCTACTGAGTTATTTGGTAAATGGAATTCATAACTGTAGTATATCCATTGTGAACTCTGGCATGAAAACATGCCCTCCTTTGCCTCATTTAATGCATTTTGGTTTAAGCTTTATTTTGACATTAACATCACCAATCCTGCTTTACTGTTGTTTCCATTTGTCTAGTGTAATTTTGCCCATCTCTTTCTGAATCATTTTGATTCAGTCATGTCTCTTATTTTCAGCATCTTGGTTTCTGAACAAAATTGAAAATCTTTTGCTTTTATTTTTATTTTTTAAATAGAGTCTCTCTCTGTTACCCTGTCACCCAGGCTGGAGTCAGTGGTGTGATCTTGGCTTACTGCAACCTCTGCCTCCTGGACTCAAGTGATTCTCCTGCCTCAGCCTCCTGAGTAGCTGGGATTACAGGTGCCCACCACCATGCCCAGCTAATTTTTGTATTTTTAGTAAAGACAGAGTTCACTATGTTGGCCAGTCTGGTCTCAAACTCCTGACCTCAGGTGATCTGCCTCACAAAGTGCTGGTATTACAGGCATGAGCATGCCCAGAGGAAATCTGCTTTTAATAGATAAGATAAACTCATTCATATTCATTAATATGACATTTAGTTCAATTCATTTTGCTATACATATTTTATAATTATCTTAAAACTGTTTTATTTGCTGTGTTTCTCTCTGTGCATGATTCATTTTCTTTGCTATTCTAATTTTAAAATTTATTTTAATCTATATATTTGTATCTATATATATATGCATATACTAATATTGGTTCTGTTTCTTTGGAAAATCACGAATAATACATCATCTGTTCATTTCAAAGATCTGATATGGTTTATGAGATTTCATGTTCAAGAGTATTCTATTCTGCAATGAAATACAGTTTGTCAATGGATGGCTTTTGCAAGGGTACATGCCTATACATGCATGAGTATGTAGCTAAAGATTGCATATTTTTAAAGCTTTGAGGCAGGGCACGGTGGCTCATGCTTGTAATCTTAGCACTTTGGGAGGCCAAGGCAGGTGGATCACTTGAGGTCAGGAGTTCGAGACTGCCCTGGCTAATATGGTGAAACCCTGTCTCTACTAAAAATACAAAAAATTAGCAAGGCATGGTGGTTCATGCTTGTAATTCCAGCTACTTGGGAGGCTGAGACAGCAGAATCACTTGAACGGGGAGGCGGAGGTTGCAGTGAGCTGAGATCATGCTATTGCACTCCAGCCTGGGGCAGGGGGGGAAGATTTGAAATTCATTTGCTTTACTTGGCACTAAAATGTCTTTTTACTTATTTTTCTCTTCACCAAGATTCAAAGGGTGTCTCTCTATTCCTTTTTACCTTCTGTACCTCCAGAAGCAATGTATTTCATAGACTGTTACCATGAATCATGTGCACTCTAAGAAAATATATATAGGAAGTGGTTTTATCCCCTAGGAATCTTCTCTAGTATTTTAGCACATACGATGGACTTTCTCTTTTTTATGGTTTTGTTAGATCAATCACAGGCCTGTCAACAGCTCTCCACTTCTCTCTTCCATTCACTTTCTCCAGACTGCTCTTTATCTCTGTGAAAGTTTATGGCAAGGTCTTGGGACACAGCTAGTTGAGACTGGATGTTTATTTCAGATACACTGACATTTGAACATTCTCTTTTAGTTATTCAGAGGGCAAGCATTTCATGCAGTTTTGTTTGATCCTTCTATTGTTCTGCAGTGTGGTTTTCAGAGAATGAGTTGGGAAATTCAGATTTATGCAGCTATGGCTGCTATTGCCTGGCTGCTCAGAAATTGTCCTGTCAGTGTCATATTGGTGGAACTGCACACTCTGCGCCAGGCATTGTAAAAGGAAAAACATCCTAACTCATCTAGCCTTTGTGGACAAAGAAGGAGCCAGACCCTTCATTCTCCCATACCTTGTCCTGGATTTGAAGGAGGAATGTTTATGGTTGGGAATCTTTTCCTGAAGGATAGTCACAAAGTTATTTGTTTCTCTTTTACCATGACAAGCACCTATCTTTCCTGCCAGAAGAGGAGGGCAGTCTGGAGTCTAATTAGGTGTGTGACTCAGGCTCTGAGTCCTTCCCTTCAAGCTCCTATGCGCCAGGGCTAGGATTGTTCTTTCTTTCCAGGAGAGCTGCAGGAGGGAGTAATCACCGAAGGGTTTTCCTGACACTTCAGTTCCACACAAGACCCTCCCTGCCCTTAGTTCACCATACAATTGAGAGCAGTCAGAAAGTGGGGTTATACCAATGCTATTGAGTTAAATATTTCGCCTTTGCTTGAACCTTGCATTAATAGACCATTAGGACTTTTCTCATTATGTCTATAATCACCCCAGCAGTAGCAGTTCTCCAAGTTGTCCACTGTTACGAGGGGCTCTCATCCTCATTCTTCTGCGCCAATTCCTCAGTCTTCCCATTGCTTCCAAACACCTCCACAAAGCCCTTTAAAATCCACTTTTAAGTATTACCATCACAGTTTTTTTCTTTCTTTTTTCTTTTTTTCTTTTTTGAGACGGAGTCTTGCTCTGTCGCCCAGGCTGGAGTACAGTGGTGTGATCTCGGCTCACTGCAACCTCTGCCTCCCGGGTTCAAGCAATTCTCCTGCCTCAGCCACCTAGGTAGCTGGGATGACAGGCACCTATCATCACACCTAGCTAAAATGTTACTAACACTTAAATTTTTTTTCCCTGAAAGTTGTTTGTTCTTAGATGTCCTACTTCCAATGTAGTCTCCTCGAGGGGAGACAACGACTTTTTCTTCCACTCCCCCAATATTCCAGAATCAGGAGGTGGGGTTGGCATTCTGTTTTCTCTCAAAACTGCTTCCAAACACTTTTCCCTCCTTTGTCTTTCTAAGCCGTAGGTAATTTTAACTGTATGCATACATCTAGATAGAGGATCTCTCCTTCTATCCTCAATGCGGTTTTCTACAACTCTTCTGATCATCAATAATTGGTGACGTTGGCTTCCGTTTCATCATCTTTCTCTCTATGCCTACTCATTCTTGTTGACTTTGTATTTATGTATGGTGATAACCCGTCTTACAACCTGGCTTGCCATTTCTTTACAGTTTTTACCTCCTCTAACTTTGTTTCTACCCCGTCTCAGCCCAGATCCCTGGCATTACATAACCCATCTTACAACCTGGCTTGCCATTTATTTACAATTTTCATCTCCGCTAACTTTGTTTCCACCCCATCTCAGCCCAGAGCCTTGGCACTACATTCATTACATGACTTCTGACATCTTGAATCCAAGTATTCTCTCTGACCACTGCCTTCAATCCTTCTAGCTCACTTACTCTAGTATCCCTATTTGAATAATTCCTATTTGAATAATAACTTCATTGAGATCTCAGATCCATTAACCTCACTACCCTTTCACTATGCATCACCACATTCATATATTTCCCTCCTTACCCAGCATAGAGTCGATGTTTCATCATGGTAATCAATCCTTGTGTCACACTACCTGGCTAAATCCCAACCCTGGCTGAGCACAGAGTTATCTACTTTCTCAGCACCTGTACTGAAGCTGCTGAATGTTGCTGGATAAAAGTCATACAACTGGGATGACTAGCTTGTCATCCACGTTATAATGATTACAATCTTCAACTGGACACTCATTCCTTCTTAGCAATCCCACCAAGTTTCTATAGAAAGTTTGCTTTTCAGTTTCCAAGATATATAATTCATAACTTACACTCCTTCAAACCTCTTCCACCCCTCATATCCTTTACTCTCAGCATCTGACCTTGCTTTAGACTAAATGGAGAATGCAAAAGCCATTTGGTCAGACTTTTTTCATCTCTCCTCTGTGAAATCTACAACTTACTTTAACTGAAATCTGTCTTCTCCGTTTTACCTCCTACCCCTGCTCTTGTCAAATGAAAATTGCTTCATTTGTGCTTTGACTCCAATACCCTTTTGCTTTGCCAAGTATTTCATTCCTTCAGTTGCCCCCTCTCTCCCCTTCCTGCCTCACCAGTCTCTGCCTATCTAGTGAATCATTTCCATCAGCATAACCTGCTGGAATGACTCTCATTCTAAAACTCCTTTTCTTGACTCTTCCCACCTTCACTCACAGCCCCACTTCTCTACTTCTGTTTACAAGAAAGTCTTCTCTAAAGGGGTACATCCAGTCTTCCATCTCCCATTCATTCTCCAGCCCATTTTTGGCTGGTTTGCATCCTCACCACAGCATTGAAACTGCTCTTGTCAAGGTCACCTAGAACTCCCACAATACCAAATACAATGTACCCTGATCTCTCAGTGGCATTTGACATGAATGACATTTTGCTCTCTTGGTTCCTATAACTCCATATGCTCCTGATTCCCCTTTTCCTATTGGCTCTTCCTTGTGAGCCTGACTTCTAAGTGCTGAAGTCAATGCTTCATGCTGTCTCTTCTCATTTATCTGCCCTTTCTGCAGATAATTAACTCTCATAGCTTTAAATGCTTATGCTTTCAAAACATACACGTTGAACACAGAATTTTACTCCTGAGCTCCAGATTTAATCAATTGCTCATTGATCTCTCTACCTGGATGTCTGATAAACATTTGAATCTTAGTAGTCCAAAACACGGCTTCTGATCTCTTCCCTCAAACATATTCCTCTCCCATAATTCACCGATTTGGTAAACTCACTATCATCCTATTGTTCAAACCAACAATTTACAGATATTCCTACATTTCCCCCTTTCCCTTAAATCCCATATATGGCAGCCATGAAAATACACTTCACAGATCCCAATTGCAGGGAGTATTGTTGACTGATGCCCCAGCGGGTATCCTCTGAAATTTATCACCATGTTCCAGGTTGGACTGCCACTGACTGCTCCCCGCCAGCAACTGAGCAGAGGGATGTAAGGCAGATCCATTCCTGGGAGACACAGAGCTCTTCTGATATGGGCAACTTTGGCTTGAAGACTTCCCGTTGGCTGTGCTGAAACTTTCTCAGAACTGTATCATATCTACAATTTTTTCTTCTCTTCCTTTCCTGTTCTCCACAAGGGTTGAAACTGTCTAATGTCTTTTTTAATTCCCCTCAGGTGCTTCCCAATTATTACCTCACAGATGTTCCCTTCAGTAAGTCTCTCACATGTCTAATCTGATGGTATTGTCTGCTTCTCAGAGGATTCATATTAACACATTGTATTTAATCCACCAACAAATTTTATGCCATTTCTGTCTCCTAAGTACACCTCTTGCATCCATCCACTTCTCTTTATTGCCAACACTGCTCAAGGAGAACTATGACATTTCTCCCCTGGATTACTGCAATAGTCATCTACTTTCATCTCATACCTCTCCAATCCATTCTCATCTCAGTAGCTGCAGTGATTTATTTTTTATTGATAAATCAATCACGCTTAAAACCTTTCAGTAGCTTCTCATTATGCATAGAGTCAAACTAAACTTCTACTAAGGCCACACAATAATTTAGAGCCTGGGCCTCTCTCTTCAAGCTCACCTCATCTCATCTTCCTGCTTGTCTTGATGCCCACCAAGGCTCAGACATACTAGTAGCCTTTCTCTTCCTACAGATTGCTGAGTCTTCTCCTGCCTGAGGGGCTTTCCATTTGCTCTCCTTTCTTCCTATAAAATACCCTTCCTCCATCACTGTAGAAGGTGAACTCCTTCTCACCCTTTAGCCCTCAACTTAAATGTCCACTCATTTCCTCACACGTAGTTATCACTGTCTGTCACCACTTTGCTTAGTGTCTGTTTCTGCCACTTGAACAAGGGCAGGCAAACTATGGCCCACGGATCACCATTTGTGTTTGTCTGGCCCATGATCTAAGAATGGCTTTTACATATTTAAGGGTTTGAAAAAGCTGCATTTTTACATTACATGACACATGAAAATTATGTGAAATTGGAATTTCAGTGTCCATAAAGTTGGAACTAGCAATGCTCACTTGTTTAGGTTTTGCCTATGCCTTCTTTCACACTACAACTCAGAGCTGAGTAGTTGTGTATGGCCCATAAAGCCTAAAATATTTACAGAACAAGTATTCTGCACGTTGCACTCGAATGTAAGGTTGAATGCCCATTGTTTGTCGCATCTAGTCCTTAACTCTCAGTGCCTGCTCCACAGCTAGTGTTTAATAATTATAGCTTGGACAAACCTTCCCTCTCTCCCAAGACTGCTAGTATCTAAGGGGCTAGGTTGACTTACCTCTCTTTGGCTAATTCTCTTCTCAGGGAAATTTGGAACCAAATATTATTGATTCCGGGAAAGCACCTTGAAAACAGGACTGTTATATTTTTCTGAAAATACCTAGGACAGTACCTTGCACAAGGTAAGATGCTGCTAGAAACTGGAAGAACTCTTCTAGGGTTATCCTTAAGAGGAAATTAGTGCATGCAAAGCACTTAGCACAGTGTCAGGTGTACAAAATTGTTGAATAAATGGTTTGCTTTTGTCTCAAATTTCCTTGCTATAATGGGAAATAAATGTCACCCTTCATAGCACTGTCTCACAGACTAAATAAGAATGCTGTGTGTGAAAAAGCTTTGTAAGCTGCAGACACTATCCAAATAGACTTATCCAAGTGCAATATACACGTTGGCACTGAGCAGCCCTGTATAGAGGGATGGGCACTGACCTGGGGGTGAGAACACTTAACATCCTAATTCTTGCCACTTATTAAGTGACCTTGGACAATCCCAACTTCTGTGGCTGTTTCTTCTCTTCACCTGTAAAACCAGCCTCTAAACAGACAAAACTGCCCCTCGGGATTCAGCTCAGGCCCTCTCCGCGATGTCTTTCCTTTTCCTTCGGGATGGAATACCCCTCCGACTCCGAGGCGGCCCAAGGGGGCGGGACCAGTCTGGGGCGTGGCGTGGCGTGGCGTGGCGTGCCCGGGGCGTGGCCTCCTTCTCTCCCTAGGCCTCGCCGCCGCCGCCGCCGCAGAGCCAGGCCGCACGGGGGCGCCGCTGGGGCCGCTCTGCTCCCCGAGTTGCCGAACAGCGGAGGAGGTGCTCACTTCCGCGTCCGCCCCGCGGCGTCCGGCGGCCGCGCCGAGGGTCTGGCTGACTGCAGGTCAGTCTGGGAAGCTGCCGACCCGCCCCACCCGCTGGTGCGGAGGCACCGGGCGCGGGGTGGGCCGCGGACCTGGAAGTCGGCGGGGCATCCTGAGGAAGGGCCCGGGCCGCGCTGGTACGCGCGTGTCCGGGGCTGCAGACTCGGGCTTCGGGCCGATTTGGGGTCTCCAGGCCGCGGAAGACCCTGGCGGGGCTTTCTGCCTCCGCAGCTCCTCCTCGCTCTTCCCGCTTTGGAAGAGGAGTATGAGCCCTTTGAACCCCCACTTTCTCAAAGTGGGGTTCGCGGGCAGATCCCGACCCCTCTCAGACTTTCTGAGGAACTCTGTGCTGTGGCTGGAGTGGCTTCGTTTTCCCAAGCGTCCCTGATGGTTTTGATGCAGATGCTCATAGGACTGCACTCTGGGGGACATGTCCCCGAGGGCTGGACACTTTCCACATCGCAGGGAACCTAACTGGGTGCATTTGAGGATGGGGCCTGGGGAGTGCCCCTCTGGCGTGGCCTTGGAATGGTGATGGTTCTGTCTTTAGAAGAGACTGCCTGGGGTTGGGGTATGGGGAGTAGCTCTTAAATCCTCCGGATCAGGGTGCTGCTGTGTTCTTGTAGCCGAGTGTTGAGATGTACAGATGCTTAGTGAGTGAAAGGGCTGGATCAGGAGCCATGGGGGTGAAGCAGTGCTGCAGGAGGCAGTGTGGGGTACAGCAGGAAGAACTTGGGATCTGTTCTGCCAGTCTGGATTGGGGCTGGCTTCACAACCTACTAGCAGTCAGCCTTAGTGTGGCCCCTGTACACATCACTATTTTTTTTACCGCAGTGTCCTCATCTGTCAACAGGGACAATAATTTCCATCCAGTAGAGTTTTTGTGTGAATTAGGTAATGTGTGTCAAGTGTCCCTTACAGTGGCTGGCACATAATAAGCATTCAATAAATGGGAGTTATTAAGAGTGACATAGGCCCTGGCTTCCTTGGCCTACAAATCAAAAAGTAGGGATTAAACAAGTGATGTAAAATGTAGACAGACACACAAAGTATATTTGTAGAACTGTGCAAGGATTCTAACTTGGGGAGAGGGGCAGAAGGATACGTGGGAAGGTCATGCAAGAAATTAGGTTTGCTGAGGACCTTGAAGAATAGATAGGATTCCAGGGAGCTGGTAATGAGGCAGAGGGAACTAGGACCATCCCACGCCTCAGAGGTGGTTCTCACATATGGATCTTTGGAGTGCTGCGCCCAGAACTTCTAGGCAGTGCAAGAAGTCACATTCGTAGGTAGTTTTGGAAGGCTGGACCTTTGGTCCATAATTGTTTCTGTTATTGACTGTGTCTTACACACATGGTCTTCCTCAGATTTTAATGGTCTCCTTCCATTTTATTGCAGACTGGCATCTACAAAATGATCTTAGTTGGTCATTGAGTAAAAGTGAAATGACATGGATGTAGTTGAGGCTTTAGGCAGCCATTTCAAACTTGCTGTGAAATGTGTGGATACTGCAGATTTTCAATATTAGGAGTACCTTTTTCATCACAGTATTGTTTTAGGTGGGGAAACACTGCAGTGTCATCTGTGGTTCTGTGATCTCCAGAATGGACTAAAAAATCCAATCCTTAAAACTTCCCGGAAGCTTCATCCGTTTCACAGTGAAGAAGCTGGGTGATTTGGAGGTGTTATTTGTAGTTCTAGACTAGTCCGGCTGCTGGTATAAATAGAATTCTGATCTCAGGCTGGGTGTGGTGGCTCATACCTGTAGTCTCAGCACTTTGGAAGGCCAAGGCAGGAGGATTGCTTGAGCCCAGGAGTTCAAGACCAGCCTGGGCAATTCAGTGAGATCCCATCTAATTTTTTAAAAATTTTAAAAAAAGAAGAATTATGATCTCAATTGATAAATTATATATTCCTTAGTTACCTAACTTAAGAATTATAGTTATCATTGTTAATAATTCCTGCTCCTTTATTTTCTTAAATTTTCAAAGTCAATATCATCAAGTTCCTCAGTAGACACCTTATGGTTAAATTTATAACATTATGCATAATATTTATTATTTATTGAATAGTTACCATGAGCCAGAGACTGTTTTAAATGCTCTTTTGCTGTTTCTTATGTTCTTTTAATTATTCCTCTGATAGTCCTTTGAGGTAGGCATCATCACTGCCTCCATTTTGTAGAAGAGGAAGATAAGTAATTTGCCCAAAATCCTCGGGCTGGTGAGGGGTAGAGCCTAGCAGCTCAATTCCGTGGTGTCCACTGATCTTTGCAGTCTGGAGGCTCCCTCAGGCATAATTACCATGGTTAAAAAGATATGTGAATACTGAAGGTCGCAAGCAGGACTCACCTTTGTTTGCTATGTGACAGAGAGTGCATTACCATGCTCAAACAGTCATTTCAACAGCTATGATTGGGTTGTTAGTTGTTTATTATCTTTTACAAATCCTCTAAGCCAGCATTCTCCAACTTCTTAGCATATCTTGAAATTCTCTTATATTACATAAAATCCTTCAATGTTGCCAGTACTGAGGAATTTATTTTCAGTCATGTTAAAGTGTATTTATTTTATCATCGATTTAGTGTCTTACTGGAAATAGGAGGGATGACTGTCTTTTGTTTTTCAGAGAGAGACCAAGACATCATTGTTTTGAAGTTTCTGAAAGTGTTGGGAGGCAAAAATTCAGGTGTCTGGGGGAGAAATGGAAGGCCACGAGGCAGAAGAAGAGGTGCTAGATATTCTCCGACTGAATGTGGGTGGCTGTGTTTACACAGCCCGGCGGGAGTCCTTGTGCCGCTTTAAGGACTCCATGTTGGCATCTATGTTCAGTGGTCGCTTTCCTCTAAAAACAGATGAGTCAGGTAAATGTCCAAAGTCTGGAAGCATGATCTGAATGTTTATTAACACAAGAGTCCAGTTTAAATTCCCTTTGATTTTCCTAATTTACAATGAAATGTACTAGATGAATATACTGAGATCATTAGGACTCTATGGAGATTCATTAAGTAATAGAGAAATTAAACACTATTTCTGAAAATCTGTGATACTGTTGCTAAAAGTTGACAAAGAAGTAAGAGTTCATAAAGGCTCGTCATGACCTAATTATGGGGATTAACTATATTTTGAAACTCGTTACTTTCATGCAGCCTCCAGTGATGATATTGACACTGATTAAATAGATTTGCTTCTCTCTGTGTTCTTCAAGTTAGAAATGTGTTTGTCTGGAGAAAGCAGCTGCCCTTATCGCTAACAGAGCAGTCATTGTCATTGTAGACTTAGTGTTGGGCTCGCCACCTAGCCTAGATGCATAGTCTTGCTGTGTGGCTGATGTGTGTGGCTGATATACATGGCTGAGAAAATGTCTGTGCAATGATGCCGTCCGGTGCTAAGGGGCAGTGGACTGAAACCTGGGTTTCAGAGGAAACTGTAAATCACACAGGTAGGGTTCTGGGGCTGCTCTCTCCTTCGAGTGCTCTGGAACTCACTGAACATATTACTGGTTGTAAAGAAACTTCATCAACACGAGTGAGGTTTTTTGCACTGTGCATGAGCCCCAGACCCACTCTTGATTCTGTGTTAGAGGAGAATGATTGAGGAGTCTTAAACATGAGGGACTATTCTACTGCTAATAACCCTGGTGTTAGGATGCTTTGCTGGTTAAATGGCAGTTGAAAAAACAGGGAAATAAAATCACGAGTAGCTGGTGCCCAGGGCTTGGTGTCTACCTGGGCAGAAAGGTTTTTGGGGCAAAGATGGTAAGCAGGGATTCAGTTTTCTTCTCTGCCCCTAAATATTACCTTCTTAATCGCTTCTTTTGTGAGCTAGTCAAGGGAGAAAAGGAATTACTGACTAATCTCATGCAGAGGTTTTTATTATTATTATATATTCTGCTAAATTATCTAAGAAAAATATTTTATTATAAAGTAGTACCAGTATAGCATTTCGTCTTTTTTAAAGTTTGGAGTCTCATAGTACAAAAGGACTAACCCAATAATTCCAATCGTCTAGCATGCCTATAGCTAGGAACCCCAGGTTTGTAGTGTTGCTGATATGCAAACACTGAACATGGTGATGAGCACCCACATGCTCTCTTTAGTGAGCACCTCCATATTGCCTGTTTTAGTCCAGATGAGATAAGGTTAGGGGTAAACTTCTGTTTCTGCCAGCAGTGTGAGGTGCCCTTAGCCTTTGCAGTGGCCACTACAGGAGTATAGTCATTGCATCCAGTGTTGTAAATGGATCTCGGAATAAATTTTCCCATATGGTAGGTGAGAATGCAAAGGTCCACCAGTAACTAACTCAGTTTCTTTGTGCACAAATTAGAAAAGGGTGCCCTTTTATCCTGGAAGATGCAGTTCCATGCCAGGGTGCATGGCTTGGTGAGCAGAGTGTGGATTTGGTTTTAGCCTCTCTTGCCCCCTTGGCCTAGCATGGTATACATAGTACACCATTACAACCAAACATGGCAACCCTGGTGATATATGTTTGCATTCAAACTTATGTGTAGTATTATAGAACTACAGGTGATTTTCCCACACAACTCATTCAAATGATTCAGTTTTACAATATCACCTATTTGTAAGCAGAGGGTTGCTGGTATATCATATTTGGTGTTTGAATGAACAACCAAAAGTCTAGCCTACATTGCATAAACCTATTTGAACACTAGATGTTAACTTTTATGTGAGAAAGAAACATTTATAATTCTAGAGGTCCTCAGACCTCATTTGATTTGTTGAAATCTTATTGATCGAAATATGAATCTGTACAATCATTTTTGAACTGAATGTTTTCTAGGGGCTTGTGTTATTGACCGTGATGGACGTCTATTTAAATACCTTTTGGATTACCTTCATGGAGAAGTTCAGATTCCCACAGATGAGCAAACCCGCATTGCCCTACAGGAAGAGGCTGATTACTTTGGCATCCCTTATCCGTACAGCCTGTCTGACCACTTGGCCAATGAAATGGAGACATATTCTTTAAGGTCAAATATAGAACTTAAAAAGGTCTTGGCATTTTTTTAAGTTTTTGAAAATATATATGTATATATATATTTATGATGCAGAAAGCAATATGTACTATTTTGCCTAGTCTGTGTTTTCACATTAACCAAACAAAATAGTTTTTATACATTTTGAAGACGTGTTTCTTTACTACTACTTCTCATTTTTTAAGGCCAAAATTCTTGGAAAGTATATTTTATTGCCACTCAAAAGTTGATTGAGTTTATATACCTCATTGAAGATTTAACAATTTTTTGATGGCTTTTTTAATAGAACTCCTGAAATTATTTTTTTAATTAAGGGAAATGCTATACTATGTGAGGGCATAGTGGTATTATTTTATTTACTAAAATGATTTTTGAAAAGAGTGATCCTGATAAATAATAAAAGTATCTTACTTGATTTAGTAAGTGTAGTAGTTTGTTACTAAGTTAAAACATTACTTTGGCTAGTTCACTTTGAGATCAGTAAATCTCTTTTTAAGATGCTTCTATTTTAAATCGCATTTTAAAGATCTTTACATGATTTGAAAATCCTAATTATCTGTTTTTGTCTTATTGAAAGTATTATATGTGTCATTAATTAGCACTTTTGAGCATCTAAGAAAAATATTTTTCTTAGAAAATTGTTAATAGTGAAAACCGATCTTAACTGGTTTGAATTCTTTGATTTTTATGTCTTAGGAAGCAAGCTGACGGGTGGTTGTTTCTTAGGAGGGCAGCATGAAGAGAAAGTTGATATGGTTCCAGATCCCCTTTAGGAATTTGCATAGTTATATGGGTTATGCTACTGAAGTTATTCCTAAACCATATTTTCAAACAATAGACTTTCAGTGCTGTTGTCACATCTGCAAAATGAGGCCTGACTAGCAGGTTGGGGAGGGTTAATGCTCATCTTCAGAAGTCCCAGCTCCATAGTCTTTTATTCCTGGTTTTTATTCAAAAAGGATACAGCATGCCCAAAGTCATGCTGTCAGCTAACACATGTTTATTTCAAGGCCCTGTGGCGTTGTACAGGGGGCTGTGTGGGACACCAGTAAATACAACATGCAGTTCTTTGCCCTTGAAGTTTATAGTATAGTTGGAAATTCTTGTAGATGTATGTGTAAGTAGAATTGCAAACCAACACAGGAGTTAGATAGCAATATTAAATGAAAGTGCAAGACATGGTAGGGCCCCATTTTCATTCACTGAGTCAGTAAATACTAGGCATCTCCTTTGTGTTAGACACTATTCCAGACACTTCGGACAAAGTACCTGTCCAGGGTACTTACAGCAGTAAAGCTATTTCTCCCAGGGAAGGCCCTGGCAGCTTCACTGGGTGAAGCCCTTCTGCTCTGTGCCCTGAAGCACCTTGTCTGGCTGATGGTATTTCTTACACAGGGTGCTGGTGGCTTATTCAGTTTCTATCTTCTGCATTAGCTATAAACTCTAGGAGGGCTGGGACCCCGTCTCACCATTGTTCATCATTATATCTCCTGGATCTTAGAGCTCAGCACAAAGTAGTAACTTAATATTCAAATGAATGAATGACTAGGTGGATACATGCCAAATGGGTTTAGGCAGCATACATTGAGTTTATGTATTCATTCTTTCAATATAAAAGAAAAATCAATCTGGTTAGTCCAGGATTGGAACTTGGAATTAAAAATAAGGACTGACCATGGGGTTAGTTAGTAGAAGGTGAATAGAAGATTGTGTCAAATAGGAAATTTGGGAGAAAATAAGGGAAAAGAAAAAGGTCTACCTGTTAGTTATTATACAAAGATTACAAAATTAAAAGTGATGTTGGCAGTAGAGGAATGACCTTACAAAGATTATAAAATTAAAAGTGATGTTGGCAGACTAAAGGTGTAAGAAGTAAAATGGAATTTCCATGTAGAAAGGATTCTGTAGATGAAAAGTTATTGGGTTTTTGGGTGGTATTTTTTGTGATTGTCCTCCTCCATTTAATTCAAAAGATGTATGTTTGTTTTTTAAAGGTGTAAAGACTAAGCTGAACTTTATAATATTTTTATTTCTATTATGACCAACTAGAATTTCAGCTTTTACGTGAAAGTAATGGAGCATATTCATTTTTATTTTACTGTAGAATTAAATTCAAATTTTATATATATTTTTTGCTTCAGGCTTTAACAGACTTCTGTGATTCATATGGCTTGGTCTGTAATAAACCAACAGTTTGGGTTCTCCACTATCTTAATACATCTGGTGCAAGCTGTGAGAGTAGAATTATTGGTGTATATGCCACAAAAACTGACGGAACAGATGCTATTGATAAGCAGCTGGGAGGAAGAATTCACAGCAAAAGCATTTTTAAAAGGTATGTCCAAATTTAAATGTGAAAAAGAAAATAAAGTCTTGGTCTCTTCTAAGAGGTGTTTCTGAATGAAATGTTGTGCTTGACTAGGAAAGACCATTAACACCTCTCAGTAGACAGAGTGAGCCCTCATAGCTGTTGAAATAGGCCTGCTTCATGAGAAAATTATAATTAAGATCATTTCACATACAGTATGGATAAGTGCAGTCCATCTCCATGATCTAGTGCAGTGGTTCTCAGTTGGGAGTCTGTATCAGAATCCCCTCCCTTGGGAGGCTTGAAAAGAAGAGAAAGAAAAAAGCCACATGCCTGGTGTCTTCCTAGACCATAAAAGCATTGGCATAAGAAGTCAGCAGGTCTACTGAGTGACCTAGGGCCAGCCTGCCTTGGAATCTTCTGAGAAATGACAAAGCACTTCCCTGATCCCTTCCAGCTTTAGAATTCTGTGACTTGAACATGTTAAATTCTTGAGTTATTACTTAATATTTTTCCTGTCATCTTACTTACACTGGTTAATTCACTTAGGAATTTTTAAAAAAATTCTCTGGCAGATGGGATTGGGTCAGCTATTAGTGACTATTCCAGGATCATATCAGCTTGCCTTTTTAGATGATTAAATATGTCATCAGTTTCTGAATTCTTTACAGATAGGGATGCGTCTATGTGAGATATGTAAGTGCCTGGCATAATGCTGGTCAAAGGTGAATATTTTCTAAGTTCATTGGAGTTCGCTGATTTTTTTTTTTTAGACTTGATATTAAAGATGTGTTGATTTGTCTGCATGGTATATATTGTGGAATTAATAAAATACTGTGGTAAAAAGAGATTGAAATGTAGGTTAATATATAATGTGTACATATATATCTATATATGTAGAGATATATATACTTAAGGATCACAGAACAACTACTCAGTGCCTACCTATTTTGTCTCTTAATTAACAAGCTCTTATTAAATGTCTCTTAGCTGCATGTATGTATACACATCCATACCTAGGTAGTATATTTTCATTACTTTTTGCAATATTTCTAGAGAGGCGGGAAATAATGTTCAGTACATTTGGAGCTATTATTCAGTAGCAGAGTTGAAGAAAATGATGGATGCCTTTGATGCTTGGGAAGGAAAAGGTACAGTGCAATTCTTTTATTTCATGGAAGTAGGTGAACTTTTTTTTTTTTTTTAATAAGACAAAGTAAGCTCATATACTGCATTTCTGTTTTTGGAAAAATATTCTTTTGAGTGTGTGAATGTATTTGTTATCTCAGGGTAACACTGAGGCAGTTTACTTACAAATCTTTAAATCCCATGAGTTGCTAGATATTATTAATAGTTTATAATTCAGTAACTTTATGCTTCTGTTAGTTACGATTATTTAATTTAATTAAGAGTTCATTTAGTGCCTACTATGCATTGTAAAAATATTTCAAATTAAGCATAAAATATGTAATCAAGGAAACGCAGAGAAAATAATACTGGGGAATATGTCTAAAGAGCCCTTATAAAATAATTACAATAATCTTAAATGTACACTTTGAAAACTGATCATTTTTATCAAACTACAGAGTGAGAGTTGATAATAATAATGTTGTTTGATATCCCCTGATAAGTAGTTTACATTTAGTATCTCTTAGTCCTAACAAAATCCTGTATGCTACTTACCATTCCTATGTTATTTTTTTAATTTTTTTATTTTTATTTTTGGAGATGGAGTCTTGCTCTGTCATCAGGCTGGAGTGCAGTGTCATGATCTCAGCTCACTGCAACCTCCGCCTCCCAGGTTAAAGCAATTCTCCTGCCTCAGCCTTTCAAGTAGCTGGGACCACAGGTGTGCACCATCACACCCAGCTAATTTTTGTGTTTTTAGTAGAGATGGGGTTTCACTATGTTGGCCTGGATGGTCTTGATCTCTTGACCTCATGATTCGCCTGCCTCAGCCTCTGAAAGTGCTAGAATTACAGGTGTGAGCCACTGTGCCCGGCACCATTCCTATTTTTATAGATGAGGAACTGAGTCTCAGAAGGGCTCTGACACTTTCATAAGGATCACAGAAGGTTATGTGTTCTGTTCTATGCCTAAGCATTTTTTTAAATTAATAAGCATGTATTGAGTGTCTGTTCGGTGCAAAGTATGATAACAAGTGCTAAAATTGGATCCAAAGACATATTCCTTCCTCAAATAATCCTAAAAGCTAGTAAAGACTGACTGCCAGTCACATAATGGATAAAAGAACTGGGCCTGGTGTCATGCATGTATTGTCCCAGCTACTTGGGAGGCTGAGGCAGGAGGATTGCCTGATCCCAGGAGTTTGAGGGTACAGTGAGCTGTAATCACACCACCGCACTCCAGCTTGGGTGACAGAGCGAGATATAAAAGGAGAGGAAGAGGCTTTTAAAAAACTGCATCGGCTGCACATGGTGGCTTATGCCTATAATTCCAGTACTTTGGGAGGCTGAGGCGGGTGCATCACCTGAGGTCAAGAGTTTGAGACCAGCATGACCAAGATGGCTAAACCCCATCTCTACTAAATACAAAAACTTAGCCAGGCATGGTGGCACATGCCTGTGATCCCAGCTACTTGAAAGGCTGAGGTGGGAGAATGGCTTGAACCTGGGAGGTGGAGGTTGCAGTAAGCTGAGATTGTGCCATGGCACTCCAGCCTGGGCAACAAGAGCGAAACTCCATCTCAAAACAGAACAAAACAAAACAAACAAAACACGGTATCAGCTCTTCTTACTTCAGGTGTGGTGCCAGCTCAGTCCTTCTTCCTTTACTCATCTTTGCCCCCCTCACTTTCCCTCCTTTTTCCTTTCCAGTCATACCCTCAAGCAGGCAGGATGACATCTTTAAGCTTACTACTTTATATTTAATTTACTTTGAGACACTTATACTCAAGTTGGAGAACAAACTCAATGGTGTTCTCTGTGTCTCTGTGCCTCTGGAGTGGCAAGATGTCCAGGAGGCCACTGACTTAGAAAGCTGAAGTAGGGCCGGGCGCGGTGGCTCACACCTGTAACTCCAGAGCTTTGGGAAGCCGGAGCAGGCGGATCATGAAGTTGAGAGATTGAGACCATCCTGGCCAACATGGTGAAACCCTGTCTCTACTAAAAATACAAAAATTAGCTGGGTGTGGTGGTGCGTCCCTATAGTCCCAGCTATTCAGGAGGCTGAGGCAGGAGAATTGCTTAAACCTGCAAGGTGGAGGTTGCAGTGAGCTAAGATTGCACCACTGCACTCTAGCCTGGCTACCTAGTGAGACTCTGTTCTTAAAAAAAAAAAAAAAAAAGAAAGCTGAAGCAGAAAACTGGGATCAATACCTTTTACAAAGTACGTGACTGATTTTAACCATTTTCAAAGCATGTAATGAGGCATCATTGTGATTTAACAAAGTTCTGGAAGGCCTGTGAAAATCCGTAAGATAAGAAGCAGAAGTAATGGAAAAAACTATTGGAAAGGAGAAGACAGAGTCATTGTTATTTATAGACAGTGTCTTTTTAGAAAACCCCAAAGAATCAACTGAGAGTATTCTAAGTGCTAAATTTAGTAGGTTAAACTAGCTGGATACAATATAGTATACAGAATCAGCAGCTTACCTGTGATAAACCAATTAAAAATTATAAGGGAAAATCCCATTCACTATAGCAATAAGCAGAACATAAAATAACTAGGACTATCCTCGGGACTACCCAAGAAATACTTAGGTCTTTTCTGAAGAAAACTGCTAAAATGTATTTATCCATCTGTCCATCCATAAAAAAGAAGACATGAGGATAATGGTGAGATGTACCATGATCCTATATGGGAAATATGAATATTAGAAAGATGTCAGTTCTTCTTAGATTAAATTATAGGTCTATCAAAATAGCAATGGGACTTTTTTGGAATCTTGAGGAAATGATTCTAAAATTCCTCTGAAAGAATAAATAGGTAAAATCGCCAATAACATTTTGGGGAGTAGAAGTAATTAGGGAGATGAGCCTAACTCTATTTGATAGTAAAACATGCTATAGACCTATAGTAATAAAAAGCATATGCTTCTGGTATAAGAATAGAGCAGAGATGAAGGGTAAACACCAGTAAAATTAGTAAAAATACTGTACAAAACCTGGAAATCATCATTCTCAGCAACGTAACATAAGAACAAAAACCAAACACTGCGTGTTCTCACTCATAAGTGGGTATTGAACAATCA
This sequence comes from Sapajus apella, assembly GCF_009761245.1. Lineage (NCBI taxonomy): Eukaryota > Metazoa > Chordata > Mammalia > Primates > Cebidae > Sapajus > Sapajus apella. The sequence continues at coordinate 39,049,958 of NW_022436950.1, forward strand.
AAACACATGGCCATAGGGAGGGGAACATCATACACCAGGACCTGTTCGGGGGGTGGGGGGCTAGGGGAAGGATAGCAGGGGTTGGGGTTAGGGGAGGGATAGCATTAGGAGAAATACCTAATGTAGATGATGGAGTGATGGATGCAATAAACCACCACGGCACGTTCTGTACTTTTACAAACCTGCACATACTGCACATGTATCACAGGACTTAAAGTATATATTAAAAAATATTAAATGTCAGTATTTTAATAAGTAGTTTAGAAATATGCTTGGGAGGAAAACCAAAACTTTAACCTCATATAATTTATCAAAATAGTTTCAGATGGATTTATGAAAGAAAAAAGAAACTAGTAAACGAAGAGAAAATGTCAGAAAATAATTAATGTCCTAATAGGGAAAGACATTAAAAGCTTAAAAATCATAAGGACAAAGATTAATAAAGTTGGTTACATAACATCTAAAGTATTAGGAGCTTTAAAACAAAAAATTGCTGGGCATGTTGGCTCACATTTAAAGTATTAGCACATTGGGAGGTTGAGGCAGGAGGGTCACTTGTGGCCAGGAGTTTGAGGCTATACTGAGCTATGGTAGCGCTCTGTACTCTACCTGGCGTGACATAGCAAGACCCTGTCTCTTAATCCATTTATGCCTGAGGTTGCAATTTTTGAATTTTTGCAATCAGACCTTGGCAATGACCTTGAGCAGTAGGATGTAAATAACTCCCACATGCTTAGTGTTCCAATAATAGAACGCTAGACATAAATGTTAAAACAAAAAACATTAAAAATTATAAATATAATTTAAAGACTAATGAAAAACTAGGATAAATAATGTTGCATTGACTGGACAAAGTATATCCTTAATAGAGAGAAGGTTTATTAAAATTATTTAGAAAGTCAACCACTACTATAAAAAAAATTACAAGGTTCATGACCAGAAAAGGAAATAAACATGTGACAGGAGGCTTAACTTCATTCTTTACCTATGAAATATATATTTAATAAAAATAATTTTTTATATACCAGATGAGTAAAGATCTCTTATTCATTTCTGGTAGGAGTGAAAATTGATGTAACTTTTAGAAAATAACTTGTTAGGTCACATCAGTAGCATCAAAATTCTTCGCATTCTCTGACCCAGTAATTCTGCTTTTGAAATCTATCTTAAGGACATAAACACAGACTGACTTAGGAACAGAAGTGTTCTCTAGCATTATTCATAATAAGGACAAAATAAAAACACTTTAAATGTCTAATGATTGAGGGTTAACTATATTTTGGCATATCCTCAGGATGGAATATAATAAAGCTATTAAAGTTATTTTAAATAACTTTTTGCATAGATGAATGCCCGTGATAAAATAAGAAATGATAAAAAGCAGGAAATAAATGTAAAGTGTATCATATGACTAGAAAAAAGACTGGAATGAAATATATTAGTCTGTCCTGAGCCAGTGATTCCTGGCCTTCTGATTAGGAGTGACTTTGATTCCCTCATATATTACTTTTCTATATTTTCCAGGTTTTGTACAAGGGATGTGAATTACTTTATAGGCAGGAAAAAAAGAAAGTTTTTAAACAAATTGTGGTGTATCCATATAGTGGAATACTACTCACCGATAAAAGAAATGATCATTGCTATGTACAGCAACATGGATGAATCTTAAAGCATCATGCTAAAGAAGCCAGACACAAAAGGTTGCATTTTGTATGATCCCATTTATATGACATTTCAGAAAAAGCAAAACTAAGGATGGCGGGGACATTGATTGCAAAGGGGTATGCCCTTTTGGGGTGATAGAAGGTGTTCTACATCTTGATTATGACTGTGTGTACATAACTATATCCATTTGTCAAAACTCATTGAACTGTGTACCTGAAAAGGGTGAATTTTATTTTATGTAAATTATATCTTAATACATTTGACTTTTAAAAAAGGCAAACTTAATGGACCAGATTTGGTAATGTTTTTATAGTATATATAGGTTCTGGAGTGTAATCAAGCAGTTCCAGAAAGTTAATTGTTTTAAAATGAGGATCATAGAGTTATTTGAGTATCTATTATTATAATGATTTATATGCCCAGCTTGCTAAATTGGTTATTATTACCAGAACTTTAATAAGAAGATAACACCATTATTGGAACTTATAAGATTACTCTAAACAATTTTTATTCAACATGATTCTTTGAGCTTTTTTCATATGTATATATGCTTCTTTTTTTAAAAAAAATTAAGATGAAATTCACATAACAGTAACTAAAGCATACATTTCAGTGTTATTTACTACATTCACAATGTTGTGCAGTCATTACCTCTATCCATTTCTAAACATTTTATCACCCCAAAAGGAACCCCCATCCCCACTAAGGAGTCACTCCCCATTCCACTGTCTCCCACAGCCCCTGGCAACCAGCGGTCTACTTTCTGTCTTAATGGATTTACTTACTTTTGATATCTCTACAAATGGAATGATACAATATGTGACCTATTGTGTCTGGTGTTTGCCACTTAGCATAATGTTTTTGAGGCTTCAAGAATACATTTTTCAGCTTTTAATCAAAAACAGATTTAAAAATTAAAATGCATTTGAATGGCATTTTTGCCTAATTCACTAGCCCAGAATCTTGTTGGACAAGGTGCTTATAGGGTGGTGATACCTCATATTTGTACAGTAGTTTCCATTTTCAGAGTGGTTCACAGAGTTCCCCTGATTTGATGTCACAGCAACCCAGTGAAGTAGACAGGGCAAGTGTTACGACCCACCCCCTGTACAATACTTATACTACTCCTTATCACTACGAGTGGGAATAAAGGTACTTGACATTTTTTGAGTGCTTACTCCATGCTAGACCCTGTTCTAAGCACTTTGCATTTATTAACTCATTTAAATCATCACAATGGTTCTTCAAGGTACATACTATTATTGTCATCATTTCACAGCTGAGAAAATTCAGGCCCAGAAAAGTAACTTTCCCAAGGTGACATGATTGATGAGTGAGAGATGTAGATTCAGACCCAGACAGGCTTGGCTGGAGGCCGAGCCCTCACTCTCAGCTGCCCTGAGTGTGCATAATAATGTGCTGAATCTTGTCAGCTAATCAGCGGCAAAGCTGGTGGCCAGCTCTTCCTGACCCAGGTTGTGAGCTGTGTTGCTCCCTGGCCCTAGCTTCTCATGTGAGTGCTTCCTGTCATGTTGTGCACACCTCCCTTTGCCAAGCAGGAGGCATGAACCTCAGACTCTGGCAGGTCTTAAGTGAAAGTGTTGCTCAGCATTTTGCAGTGGATGGTGGCTGTCTTAATTATGTCTTTCTATCTTCCAGGTGTTAGCTACTGGCGGGTGCCTCATGAGCTGATAGAATGTTGGACTTTAGAAGAACGGCCTTTACTTGGAAGCCTGCGTCACATGGCTCCAATTCGAAAGAGGTTATCTATGCTGTGTTGATTATTTGTTTTGTTTTTTTAATCACTGATATTTTTACTGCCATTGTGAAGAGGAAATTAATAATAATTCTTGACCTTACTAAGTTTATTAATCACCTATATGAATATTCTGTCTTACCGTCAAAATATAGATCTTGAGAAATATGAAGTTATCAAAACTTTATAAAAAGTGGGAATAATTCTTTGTAATGGCATATATAACCTGTTCTTATTGAGAGAGTGTGATTCTAAAAATATTAGTGGACACAGTGGGAATGCTGTGGTAAGTATGTTTGCCCCACAGAAGTGAAATCCCAGGCTTTATTGGCAATAGTAAAAAAAAAAGAAAATCTGTTTAGACTTAATACTTAAAATTTCTACTGGCTTATTCTGAGTTCCTTTTTCTTATTGCCACAAATAGCACTTTTATTTAATGGTATTTTCCTATGCTCCATGAAATTATTAGCATTAAATTCACTCCACAGCTGTTTCTTTCACTGTGTTTTTAAATACATTTAAAATCACATTTTTTTTTAGTGTCTGGGTTTTATTCATGACTTTCAGATCTTCTGATTTCTTGATCACATGTTCTACAATTTAATCGAATACCCTATGGAATTTCAGACTACTTTCTTACATTTGCCCTCTGGATCTTTCACTGTAATGCAGAGATGCTTATTCAGTTTTTTGTAGTTAACCGTCACTTGTCAAAACAGATCTTATTTCTTAAAAGCCATAATTTTATTATCATTATTTATTTTGCTTTTTTTTTTTTTTTGAGATGGAGTCTCGCTCTGTAGCCCAGGCTGGAGTGCAGTGGCATGACCTTGGCTCACTGCAACCTCCGCCTTCTGGGTCGTGGTTCAAGCAATTCTCCTACCTCAGCTTCCCAAGTGTGGGGATTACAGGCATGAGCCACCATGCCCAGCTAGTTTTTGTGTTTTTTAGTAGAGATGGGGTTTCACCATGTTGGCCATTCTGGTCTTAGAACTGACCTCGTGATCTGCCCACCTCGGCCTCCCGAAGTGCTGGGATTACAGGCGTGAGCCACCATGCCCAGCCTTATTTTGCCTTTTGAGCCTACAATTAGCAAATATGTTTTGAGTCAAGAGCAGTGGTTCTCAATGAGGGGTGACTTTGCCTCCTGGGGGATATTTGACACTGTTTGGCAACATTTTTAGTTGACACACTGTGGGGTGGGAGTTGCTGCTGGCATTTAGAGGGTAGAGGGCAAGGATGCTGATAAACATCCTACAGTGCACAGGGCAGCCCCAAGAACGAAGAATTATGTGACCAAAATGGTAATAGTGCCGAGGTTGAGAAACCCCAGCGTGGAGTCTGGTGGAAGATGTGAAAAACAAAGCAGGCAGGAGTGGTTTATGGAGGCACTCCTCTGTGTTAGTTATCTTAACATACAACTTTACAAAGCATCATTTTTGATGCATCAACAGGATAAAGAAGATGATGACTGAGAAGCACTTGTAAGGTCCCATGGAGCTATCTGGTCACCAGAGAAAATGTTCAGTAGGGTTTTAGGGTTGAATATATTATATTTGCATTCTTTGCTACAGATGGCAATTTTCAAATAACCATGTTATTATTGTCCCATTTCCAAGAATGGGAGTTCACTAACTGATGCTATGCGGACTTGCATATCCAAAAGAGGATTGCAGTCACCCTTAATGCTGGGGGTGCTCCTCATGAAGTGAAGTTGAAGGAGCAGGCAAGGTTTTGACAATGATTGTTTGACAGTTTTAAGGTCATTTAAAAAATGTTCCACTGTAAGCTTTTTATAATGAATGGTAAACTCAGTTCTGGAGTCTTTGAAGGTTTGTCCATGACTATTCTAGCAGTCCTCAAAATGAGTTCCAAAGAATGCAGATTTTACTGGCCATCAAAGGTTTCATTATGGAATTATTGGGAAATACAGATATCTTTAGTATAGGCCTTTTATAATCTTTAATATGTTAACATGGATTTTAAAGCTTCAAGAGGAGGAAAAAATATGCAGCAGTGTATTAGTCAGTTTTGCATGGTTACACAGGAATATCAGTCTGGGTAATTTATAAAGAAAAGAGGTTTATTTTGACTCATGGTTCTGCAGTCTGTACAAGAAGCTTGGAGCCAGCATATGCTTCCAGTGAGGACTTAGGAAGCTTACACTCATGGCAGAAGGTGAAGGGAAGCAGGTGTGTCACATGGCGAGAGAGAGCAAGAGGTGCCAGGCTTTTAAACAGCCAGCTCCCATGTGAACGAATAGAGTGAGAACTCACTCATTAACATGGAGAGGGCCCTAAGCCATTCATGAGGGATCCTCCTCCATGGCCTAAACACCTCTGCTGGGTGCCACCTCCAACATTGGGGATCACATTTCATTTGGAGGGGACACGCATCCAAACTATGTCAAGCATAGTTCTCATATTTATTTGATTGTGAAATCTTTTTTTCTTCACTAAATCTCTTTAAACTGCAGTTCTGGGAAAAACAATTTGTGATATTTCTGGTTATCCTCTAGGTCGTGTCATGATACTTGGGAACAGGGTGATATATTGTATAATTCTCATGTAACATGCCAAATTTTAATTTGCTGGTATTAAGATTATATGTGATTTTACATAAGTTGTATCTAAATTGAGACCAATCTTTTGTAAACTTGCTTATTCACATATTGACCTTGGTGGGAGATGAGAGATGAGGTAGGTGCCCATAAACCTCTTGACTCTTTAATTCTTGACCAAAACCTTTTTGTTAATGCCGAAGGCAAACTTTGGAGGTGCTTTTATGAATTACTAAAACTGTACCTGCAGAAAATGACACGCTTCTGTATTTCTAGGCGACTGACAACGTTCAACGAAGAGGAAGAAGGTGTGAACTATAAGACTGGTCCTAAGCCAGTTAGATTTTTGGGCCCTTCCACAAGTACCCAAATTAAAGTCAAGAACTCGGCCTCAATCACGGTGTCTCCAGCCAGTGCCGTCCAGACGTCAGCGGGGGCGATAGCAAACCGGTTTCAAAGTGGTAGCCGTGGAAAGGCAGCTCAGCGTTCTGCGCCTTCCAGAGCTACGGCCCTGGTGGGTACAGGGGCCCCTGGGCATCCTCAGGCTTCCCTTGGGGCTATGAGCACCGAAAATGGAGGCATATACTTGCCTCCAGCTAAGGTGCTACTCTCCGACAAGAAGCCTACACCCCAGCGGGTGATAAAGCTAAAGAGGACTCCGCTCTGTGCCACCGCCCTTTCCCTGCCCACCCCCACAGTGGCTATGAGGCAGGCCAACTCTCCTGAACCGCTTCCCAGCGAAGCTGCCCGCGCTTTGGGAATGCAGACTGAGAACAGGAAGGACAAGACAAATTGATAGAAGTGGTGGACTTGAAATTTCCCGTTCATCTCCCAAAGCTTTCAACCCATCTGATGCAAAGAAGTGACACTTTCTTAATGCAGTAGAGGGGAAACTTAGGTTTATTATTTAGGATTCTAGTCCTGGAATTGTGTGAACTAAGAATGGAGGATGGGAGACTTTCATTGGTTAAGTTTCCATTTCTCATTTTCCCAACTTTTAAATGATTATTTGTCTAAGGACAGTTTGAATTTCAGGTTTTTAATTTATTTTTTAATGACTAATTCATATTAAGGCAACAAGACACTACAACAAAATAATCTCTAGAGAGGTCTACTTTGTTGCTGAAATAAACGTTACTTGTTGGTACCTGAGGGTGGGCATGAGGTTTGATCTTAGGTATTCCTGTACCACAAAATGGAGAGGGTGATATTAGTGCGTCCCTGTACTAGATCACAGAAGAGAGAGATTAGAGAGAGAAAATGTAGATCAAGGTGAGCTCCCTACAAATTACTCTGTCTCCAAAGACAACATGAAAAGAAATGATGGGGAGGAAAAAAACCCATGCATTGAATTCGCACTTTGACTCTCATGTAATTGAACTATTTTCTTTCCTAGATTGGCTTTTCTTACTCTTTTCTGTTAGTAGATTTATTTATAAACACCACAAGATCTCTTTGGATAAGAATTATATAGTATGTCTTTGAAGTAAATTATTAAAATACCCCATTTTAATTTGAATAGTGAAGTTTTGAAAGTACTTTCAAAAAGAGAAGTTAAAAGTTTAACTTTTTAACTAAAGTTAGTATTTGTTTTTCTGAAATGACCACTGAAGATTCATTCTGATTATACAATATAATTTTTATGCATAAAATTTCCATATAACTTGAATTTAATATTTTTTAACAGAATATTTTGATTAAGCCTCTATTTTTTCATGACTATTCAGTTGTGTGTGTTTATTAAATGTTATGTTTTGTAATTGGATCACATTTTTCTACTTTCAGTGAGAGTATGTATGCCTTCACTGTGTTAAAAAAAAAAGCTCATAAAGCAGGGTATTTTTTACTCAAATGCTTATCATTGTACTTGCACTGCTTTGAAAGAGTAAAGTAAGTATACGCAAACATTACTTTTTACAAAAATAAAACTTTTCCATAAAAAGTGGCATTTTCTGTGTCTGTACTTTTTAAAGCCGTGGAACCCTTTAGTAGTTTGAAAACTTATTATTTAGGTTGTCCATTTTCACTAACAAAATTGCTTTCTTGTCCAGATAAAGTATGAAATAAATAATTTTGGATAACTTTCCATCTACTAGCAACTTTTTAGATAGGTTGCTTACTTCACTAGAAAAAGTGATTATTTAACTGAAGATCCCTAATGGCATTGTCCTGTGGAATGTATAAAATATTCAGTCACTTTTGAAAATGCTATTATAGAGAATCCAGGCATTCTGGAAATCAAAGACCGTAGTGAATTTTCAGAACCAATCTGGACATTATTAGTATTGCTTGATTTAGGACATTTTGAGTTGCTAGACAGGAAACATGTTGACGATTAATCATGAGTGATTCTGTTGATATCCTCCTTGCATCAAGTAGTTTAAGGGAAATCCATTCAGCACACTTAGTCTTTGAAAGAGGAGTGACTTTGGATGACTACTGAAGGCTGGGGCAGCTGTGGTAGGAAAGGGGCAGATGGCCCCTCATGGGTATCAGGAGTCAAATTCAGCATGCTTGAGTAACAAACATTATTTGGGCGTGGTTCACTGGGGGCTAGCCTCACTTTGCATGGAAAAATATTTTTCTTAATACCAGACTCTGCAAACCCTGAAAGAGTTGGTAATTCATCATAACCCATTGCTTTTCCTGGGGGGAAAAAAAAAGCTTTATAGTGATTTGAGAAGTAGGTTTATACAGTTGGATCAAGAGACACATAGAAATACTTAATGATGGGTCGGGTGCAAGTGGCTTACGCCTGTAATCCCAACACTTTGGGAGGCCAAGGCTGGTGGATCACAAGGTCAAGAGATCGAGACCATCCTGGCCAACATGGTGAAAACCCATCTTTACTAAAAACACAAAAATTAGCTGGCTGTGGTGGTGTACATCCATGGTCGAGCTACTCGGGAGGCTGAGGCAGGAGAATCACTTGAACCCGGAAGGCGGAGGTTGCAGTTAGCTGAGATTGTACCACTGCATCCAGCCTGGTAGCCAGGTGACAGAGTGAAACTCTGAAAAAAAAAAAAAAAAAAAAAAAAAAGAAAAGACTTAATGACAAGTAGAATAAGCATTGTTCATACATTTAAAAAAGGTAAGTGACTATACTCTTTCACATAATCTGTGTTGAAAACAGGTTTGCCCCAATTAAAACTGGTTAGTTGTATCACGGAGAGCCTAAGGCTGACAGTGGGGACCTAAAGAAGGATTTGTTTTGTTAATAATGCCTTACATTAGAATTTAGAAAGTATTTTCATATATGTGATTTCATTGCTTTTTACAATGTTTTCAAATTTTTAATTTTTATGTGACAGGGTCTTTCTCTTGCCCAGGCTAGAATGCAGTGGTATGATCTTGGATCACTGCAGCCTCCAACTCAAGCAATCCTCCTGCCTCAGCCTCCCAAGTAGCTGGGACTATAGGCACGCACCCCACACCCAGCTATGTTGCCCAGGGTGGTCTCAAACTCTTGGGACTCAAGCCATACTCCCACCTTGGTCTCCCAAAGTATTGAGATTAAAGACCGAGAAAATGAGTTTCAGAAAAGTTAAGCCTATACAATAGTGAATGCACACATTTTAGCCCCATTATCTGATTTCTGCAGAACTACACAGCATCACTGAAAAGCTAGAGGGAGAACATAAATGTAAACGGGTGAATTTCCTCAATATTTGAAGTTTTGGGGCAGGAAGCTATTATATTATGCATCTGTCTCCTACTAAACAGGGACTGTCCTTTCTGTCTCTGTAGCATCTGGTACACAATAGGCCTTTAATAAATTTCTGAACAGTTGAGGGCCACCTCCTGTCCCCAGATTATTTTAGAAAATGTGTCTGATAGCAATCTTCAGGGGGTGTGGAAACTGCTTTTTGATCTTGCAGAGTTTATAGTGTCAGGAGAACAAAGGCGGTGCTTTTGAAAGTTCCTTGATACAGTGAATATTTCTAATGACCACAATTACTATTAGTAATGACCATAACAGTTACATAACTTGTCAAGCTGTTTAAAGTAATTTAGAGACATGCATCACTAGATCCCAGAGAGGTCTGTGGCTATTGCTTCCTGACTTTCCAGAGAGGAAAGCAGAAGTCTGGCCTCTCTCGTAAATTCAGTGCATTTCCTGTGCTAATGTAAGTTCTTTTTCATCCAGACTGAATCCCATTGTCTCCTTTGCAAGTGCTACCATTAAAAAAAAATTGTTGACTCACTTTCCAGTCCATGGTTAAATACAATATAATGACTGACCAGCTGTACCTTGACTTTTACCGCAGGAATTAACATACAAGCATGTTTGGCTTTATCTGAGAAATTGTTCATAGAAAACTTTCGATTTAATAGCATTTTGAATGTGCACAAGACCTGTGGTGGCAAGTTCTTTGGCAAAGGGAAGAATGCTGACATTTCTCTGAGTATGAGATCGCCTTAGACAGGACTGTCTTACACCCGTAGGCCCTTTGAATAGCTTTCATCTGTGTTTGGCAGGATGGTGGAGACTGAATAAAAATTACGATGAACTTGGTAAAACATAGGGAAAGAGCTTGTACTATAGCAGATGAAAAGTATTTTCAAATGACTTACACGTGTGTTTTTGAAAGTTAACCAGGAACTTTTAATTATGAAAAATTCTGTCTTTCCCCTATGCCGAAACTCTCCCTTGAAAACTGTCAACAGTTGCTGATTCCCCAGTCAGGGTGGATGAGTTGTTCTTTGTTGAGGGTGGCAGTTAGCATGCAGGGTTTCAAGCATGTAGGACAGCCAAAAACAGAAACATCGTAAATTGCTAACAGGAAAAAAAATTGCTTTCCAGCTGTTTCCAGAATTTCATATTTCACTCTGGTTGGTGGTGCAGTCTCAAAGCGGCCATTTTCACTTATATTCCTGTCAGCCTCATAAAAGACACATGGTTTACATTGTTAGAGAAGAGCTAATTTTTCTTTGTTCACATGCGTTGCCTCAGACATCCCATACACATTTTATATTTGCTAGCTAAATGGCTTCTGATGTAGGCTGTGGCTAAGACAAATAGAATTTTATAGTAACTGTCAGTATTCTACCCTGCTTGTTTATTTAACAGCTTGTTTAATTTCATTTTATAACGTTGTTTCTCATGCTTTTCATTTACTTCTTCTATCCCCAAACCCTCATTGCCTTAGTAAAATTCTGCTGAGCTCCAAGTATGAACTAGGGGGCCTGGGGCTTAGAAGAGAAACTTGTTTCACACAGAGAGCATGTCACAGAAAGAAAAAGGTAGAATATTTGCTAATGATGGGAAAAAGCCAAACTACCTTCTGCCAAGATTTCTTAAAATTTTGAATAGTTTTGTTTCAATAGCAGCTCTTTCAAGAATCTATTCCCTAATTTCTTGATGTGGAAGACCTGGGGATCCAGTTTCTATGTAGATGACACTAGCAGCCCATGGACATCAGAAATTGTACATTTATATCCAGCTATAGGTCAGTCTGGAGTTGGCCACTGAGGCTGAACCAGCCAAGAACCCAGCATAACTGGAGTAATCAAGGAATTATGTCCTGGCTCATCTACTCAGCTTCTGTCCCCCTTCTCCAAATCCCTGTCCCCTGTAGATCAGGGTTTCTCAACAGTGACTTTATTGACATTTTGGACCAAATAATTCTTTATTGTTAGGATTATACTGTGCACTACAGGATGTTTAGCAGCACCCCTGGCTGGCACTCCTGCCCCAGTCATGACAATCAAAAATATCTACAGACTTTTCCAAATGTCTCCGGGGGTTGGGCGGCATGCATTGATTATCCCCAGTTGAGAACCATTGCTCTAATTGGGTGACTTAACTTGAGCAAATTAACTGCCTTTCCTAATTGGGGGCTGTGGATCAGTAAGAAAACATCGTCAGTCACAGGCAGTAGAGCCATGGGAACTGAGTGGGAGGACGATACCAAAGGAAGGATGTCTTGGGCTTGACGATTTAAAAAATCCATCCTTTAAGCTCCCGATTACATATCTGCTTTTGGCATAATATTTGAAATATTTTCGTTTGCTGTTCTGACCAAGCGACTACCTAATAAAAGCTAAGATGTAGTCTTCTAATTGTTTATAAACTTACTCAATACACTAACTCTGTGATGCAGGTGGGTATTATTATCATCCCTACTCTACAGATGGAGAAACTGAAGCACAGGTGGGTTAGTTGAGCTGCCTTGCTGCTAGCAGAAAGCAAAGCTAAGATTCACATCTGTGTCAGTGAGGAAGGAGACCCCTTCCTCTTAAGCTTCTAAGACCACTTCCCCTTAGCATTGCATTTCAAAAGGAGAAGTAAAAGTTGAAAATAGAAGGCATAAGTTCAGTGGAGGAGACAAAACTGGTGCCATTAGCTGGACCTGTAGGTGACAGATCAAACCCCCCACCCTAGTTCCTATCCTGTCTACAGATCACAGGCATGGTATGGAGGAATCTTCCCCGGAAGGCATTGTTCTTGCTTAATCACAATTAGACACCCTCCTGAAGTCAAAGTCACGTACCCCTTGCTTACCTCATCAATCACGACCCTCTCACATGTACCCTCTAAGATCGTGAGATTTTGAAAGAGGCCAGGATTTTCTAGTCGGGGAGCTCAATTCTTGAGACACGAGTCCGCTGAGACTGCCAGCCAAATAAAAAGGCACTTTCTTCCCAGTTTGGTGTTCGAGAGGTTGTTCCTGGCTGTTCCTGCTCCATCATCTTACTCCAGAGTCAGGCCCCTAAGCACAGCGCTAGGTCTCCTTTTACAGGAGCTTGCTACTCCAATTCCCAGAGATGAGCTAGAAAGGATTAAAGTCTTCTGTATGCTGCACAGCTATTTATTCTATTGATTAAACACTTTTTTTTTTTTTTAATTTTTTGAGACAGAGTCTCACTCTGTCACCCAGGCTGGAGTGCAGTAGGTGTGATCTCGGCTCACTTCAACCTCCACCTCCTGGGCTCAAGCGATTCTCCTGCGTCAGCCTCCGGAGTAGCTGGGATTACTTGGGGTCAACAGCATGCCCAGCTAACTTTTTGTATTTTTAGTAGAGAAGGGGTTTCGCCATGCTGGCCAGGCTGATCTTGAACTCCTAACCTCAGGTGATTCGCCTGCCTCGGCCTCCCAAAGTGCTGTGATTACAGGTATGAGCTACTGCGCCTGGCCTGACCAAACACTCTGATAGTGCTTTCTAAGGATGTGCTGGTTATCAACTCATTGCCTCTGGCTTTCAAATCCACCCTTTCTTGTGCCGCTTGTGATACTAGAGCTGGACCCTGTAAACACTTTTCTCTCACCAGCTGGCATGATGTAAAGCTTTGTCACTGGTGAGACACTGCAGACAGGCCCTTTTCTTCCTGGTTCCGGATACATCCCGGTTCTCGCTGCTGCAGTGCTTAGTCCCAGTGTGGGATATCCAATGGCTTTCACCCTCAGCGAGCACTGCCTCGTGCAGCTTCTCTTGGGTGGGCCTTCCTGCTGGCTCCACAGACAATTCAACAACACCCCTGTGTGGGGCTTCCAGCTGAGTGTTGCTGGTGTTCCAGCTGGAGTCCCAGCAAGTTTAATGGCACCCCTGCAGGTGGACTCCTGGTGAATCTGAGTGGCTTCCCAGCTTGCCAGTCCCAGCCTGCAACACCTCAGCGAGCTGCTCTGTCCTCCAGTGGCCACGGCCACACCCTCTCCAAGGCCAAATGTCAGCCTTGGTGGTGGTGGTGGTGGGGGCTCTTTCAAGCCTGTTCTTGTCTTGGGTACTCTGTTTCGCTTCTAGTAGTGACTAGTCCCTGTATTAGCTATTCCTATTGTCTTTAGAGTTCTTACCCCTTGGTAGATAATCTGCTGCTACTAGTTATTTCTGTCGATCTATCTTCCCCATATACATTGATAAGGCTTCCCTAGCAACTTACTCAGTGGTTACTGTCTCCTGCCTGGAATCCGTATAAAGTGCCAGGCATTATTCCAAATGCTTTGCAAATATTAACTGTTCAATCCTCATAACAACTGTGAGGTAACTCCAGTTACCTGCCCCATTCACCCATGGAGAAACCAAGGTAAGGATATGTTTAGAAATGTGCCCAGGTTTACACAGCTGGGAAGTGGTGGAGACAGGGCTCGAATCCAGACAGGTGGCCTTGAGGGTCAGTTACTTCAGCTTCTCTGCTCTCTCCTTGTATTTTCTCTAGGATTGTTTTACTGGGTTACTCTGCACAAGCCGTTTAGACTCCAGAATTTTCTGGAGGTATTGGAGTTGGTCACCTATTCATAGCTTCTCTCTCTTCTAATCAGTGTTTATTGAGTACCTACCATATGTCAGGTGTCGGCAGAGGAGTAATGGTGTTATTGGATGGCTTGTTACGCAATGATGCTAATTTACAGAAAGTGTGTTCTTTCAAAGGACTAGGAACAATTTAATCAAGTTCAAATCTAAGTATCTGAAGTTAAAAACAGTATAGCTGGCTGGGCGTGGTGGTTCAAGCCTGTAATCCCAACACTTTGGGAGGCCGAGGTGGGCAGATTGCCTGAGCTCAGGAGTTCAAGACCAGCCTGGACAGCATGGCGAAACCCTGTTTCTACTAAAGTACAAAACTTAGGCATGGTAGCGTGTGTCTCTAGTCTCAGCTACTTGGGAGGCTGAGGCTGGAGAACTGCCTGAGCCCAGGAGGTGGAGGCTGCAGTAAGCTGTGATTACACCACTGCACTCTAGCCTGGGCGACAGAGTAAAACCCTATCTCAGAACAAAAAAAAAAGATACCTGTTTTTATAGGGAGCACTTTCTACATTGCTGTTTTCTGTAGAAGTTCTTTGGCCATTATCACAGTCATTCTTTTGAAATAATGTTTTTGTTTTTTTGCCAGAAATCTACATAATTTCTCAGCCAAATTTGCTTTAGAATGTACTTATTATTCTGTAAAAGTTGTTTGTGGCAATTCTTCCTTTGAAACTGAAACTTAGTGGCAGCCCCAGAAGCTCCTCTGAGCTGTGGGAAAAAACAGAGTTCTCGGACAAAGGGGCTTCTGATAATTAATCACTGATAATGTGTAAGAACCCTGAGTGATGAGAGCAGCATTATGTGTTTCTCAGATAGAAAGACTGGATTCAGACCGGAGAGCCTTTGCCTGCAGGGCTGCTATAATGAGATTAAACACTGGGCTCTGCTGAGCAGCCTCTCAAGACTGGGGACCTGGTTCTTTGAAACTAAGAATAAACAGAAAACTTTGTTAGAATTCATTTAAAAAGGCCGGGTGCGGTGGCTCACGCCTGTAATCCCAGCACTTTGGGAGGTCGAGGTGGGTGGATCATGAGGTCAGATTGAGACCAACCTGGCTAATACGGTGAACCCAATCCCTACTAAAAATACAAAAAATTATCTGGGCATGGTGGCACGAGCCTGTAGTCCTCCCGGATACTTGGGAGGCTGAGGCAGGAAAATCAGTTGAACCTGGGCGGCAGAAGTTACAATGAGCTGAGATTGCGCCACTGCACTCCAGCTGGGCAACAGAGCGACACTCCATTTAAAAAAAAAAAAAAAAAAAAAAAAGATTTTTAAAATCCTCATAATGGATTGTAAAGAATAGTATTTAAATTATGCTTCAAATTCTTAGTTAAGTAACAAGAGAGGCAATGGGACTTAGCAACTCTTCTTAATTTTCTCACAAAATCAGAGCAATTGAGATAGCTCAGTACTTTCAAGGAAATGCTGGAACAATGTATTAGTCAGGTGAATTGCTTTTTTCCCTTTTTTTGTATGTGGTGGGGTCTTTTGCTATTTTATAGTTTGCTTAAGAAATTTAAGAACAAGTGACTGACTCTTTTCCTTTGCTTCACTTTTCAGTACCTGGGGGCAATCTGGAGTCCAAGCCCACCCAAGCCTGAATTTTAGGTAGGACCTCTGAAACAAGTACGGCAAGAAAGGATGCCCTTACATAGGTCATTGGATGCTGTCACTGGAATGTCTGTTGAGAAATAAACCTTTTGTCATCTGTAGACACATGAGGGTGCTTTAAACAGGCAGTGTGGGATGCAGCGTGCAAAGGGAGGGAAGGAAGGAAGGAGAAAGCTTTGTCAAAGGTAGCCTGGAATTCAGGCATCACAGGTTGTGGACCTGTGCCTGTGTGGGGCTGGGGAGCACTGAACTGGTCTAGGAAAAGAACTGCGGAGGCCCTTGATCCCCACTTCTCATGGTGAAATCAAGTTTGAGGTTCAAATTAAGGCTTTCAGAAAGTCAGAATTTCCAATCTGTTACTTTGGCAAAAAACTACTTTTAATCTGGTAATGTTTCCCATTAACCTCATTTGATGTCCTTCCCTAAGAATGTTTAATTAGAATCTCTTTTTCTGATGCCAGCAGAATTGAACTGCTTGTGAATTGAGCTTTAAATTGAGCATGTTGTGTTTCTAGTCCTCCATTGAGGGTGAATTTTGCAGCAATTTGCGTTTAACTTTCTGTGCCTTGCTGTATTAAGCACTTCTAGAATAGGATCAACAGGACAGAGCTGGAGTATTCAGAGATTCTCAAAAGAAATGTAAATTTGGAATGTAATTGGGAACCCAACAGGAAGGAGTGGATTTCAAGGATGAAGTCTTGGTGGAAGATCTATATGCTACAATGTGAGTTTGAAGTTATTCAATCTTCCTGAATATTAAACTATTTTAACTTCTACTAGGCAAATGTTTAAGAGAGAAGAATCTATTTTTCTGACTACTGTGCATTAAGTAGAGAGGTTAGAGTTTAAAACATTTTAAAAGAATGGCAGAATAGGACTCAGATCTCCAGGATCACACCAATAGTTCCACCAGACAGATGAAGACATGTAATATGGTGTTTAAGTGGCCTGACACTGTTATTGAAATTATTGTTTCAAAAATGCAAATTAATAAATGCTCACATGCCCAGGGTCTATAACAAAGGCAAAAATCAGCCAGGTGAGGTGGCACATGCCTATAATTCTAACACTTTGGGAGGCCAAGGCAGGAAGATCGCTTGAGATCAGGCATTTGAGACCAGCCTGGGCACCACAGTGAGACCTCGTTTCTATTAACAAAATTAGCTGGGATGTTGTGGTGCAAACCTGTAGTCCCAGCTACTTGGGAGGCTGAGGTGAGAAGATGGCTTGAGCCCAGGAGTTCAAGGTTGTAGTGAGCCATGATCATGCAATTCAGCCTAGGTGATAGAGCAAGATCCTGTCTCAAGAAGAAAAAAAAGGAAAAAATATAATCAGGTCTGAACACTTTTTAGCATTCTTTTGTTTCTTTTAGTGACATGGGAGTGTTTGCTGTGTGCTCAGGAATGTGTTTGGGCTTTTTTAACCCTGAGGGGGTGAGTCAAGGTTAAGAGCGGTTGGGTTCAACTCTGACAAAGGCAGGTGCACTCCTGACCTGACAACTTCATTTTTTCCCCCGTTCCAAGAACTACTTGACTCATCTTTGAAGCGGCCATATTTACACTGACATTTTTCAGTGGCGAACAAAATCTTACTACATAAAAACCTGTGCAAAATCCTTCTGTCTTGTGATACATAAATTCAGGGCCTCTGATGGGGTAAACAGGGCCTACAGTGCTGAACATTTATCTTTCTTATTTGAATGAACAACTCTTCCTTCCTTCCTGGAATGTGACTTAACATTTAGAATTCCTATTAAATCTCTGGGTACACCCAGAGACCTCAGAAAGCCCTCTACAGAGACAGCAAACATCCTCCTGTACTTGGCAAAAGAAGAAACAGATGCTTGCGTGGCTTGCAGGCTCAGCTGCTCAGGGCCGTTCTGTGGAAGAGAACCAGTGAACCTGGGTTGCCAGAAAAAATGTTAATGTTGAGCTGAGAATAAGCATTTTCCCTTGCAAGTAGCCAGCAAATCTGTAGGACACATGTGAGTGCAACGGAAGCAGCGCCCAGACTGAACTGCTCTGTAGTCAAAGTTAGGGGATCTGGGGATATTTGGGGTTTGGGCCACGTAGTATCCATTTTCCTTTCCTGAGAAGTACCCTTTTGCATCTAGTTCAGGAACTCTGGGAAGCTGGCCACACCCTAGCTCCAGGAGTGGGCCCTAATTAGTCTATGTAAATTAGTTCATTGCATTCACTTCTCTTCCCCCTTCCATGATTGGTTTAAGAGACAGGCCTACCAACAATGGTATGCAAGACTTTTGCTGGGATTTCTGAGAAAGACACTTGCTCCACGTAGAGGCTATTAGGATAACTTATCTCCTCTGGACAGTGTGGGGAATAGACTTGAGTCTTAAGAGCATGGTGGCCCTTTGCCACCGTTCTGAATGCAATGTCAACCCAAGGAGGAAGGGAGATCTAAGATAATCAAGAGATGGGAGCTGACTGGATACGGTGGCTCAAGCTTGTAATCTCAGCATTTTGGGAGGCCAAGGTGGGCAGATACTTGAGGTCAGGAGTTTGAGACAAGCCTGGACAACATGGTGAAACCCTGTCTCTACTAATAATACAAAAATTAGCCAGGTGTGGTGGCGCATGCCTATAATCCCAGCTACTTGGGGAGGCCGAGGCAGAAGAATTGCTTGAACCCAGGAGGCAGAGGTTGCAGTGAGCTAAGATTGCGCCATTGCACTCCAGTCTGGGAGACAGGAGTGAAACTCTGGACCAACTGGACTTTTCACTCACTGAACCAATAAATTCTTACTCTTTAAGCTAGGTGCAGCTGAGGTTTGTAGTACTTTCAATGAACGTGTCCAGCTGCCCAACTGACACGTAGTGTGTCTAAGATGATCAGGGTGCATATCCATCTATTTGTGTGTAACCTAATTGAAAAGGCATTTTTTTTTTCTCTGAAAGAGTATGTCCCAAGAGAAACTATTTATTGTTCAGAGCTTTGCACTGCAACCTCCAGTCTCTAAAATTTTTTTGAAAGCACTGAAAAGTACATTCAACAAGTAGGTGGGTATCAATCAATAAAAGAAACTAGCCAGGTGTCAAATGCAGCATATTTTAATTTGTTTCAAATAAAGCAATATATGTATATATATATTTTCAGAAAAACACCAGATGTTAAATTCTACAAAAGCGCATGTGTCCTCAGCAGATCATGTTTGTCTGATTATTAAGAAATCTTTTTTGTAACATTAACTCTCTAAAGACAATCAATGGACTGACATCACTGCTACAACATAGGTTGCTAACTGAGCCTCTGATCTTCAGCCACATCTTGATATTCCTAACAATGAGTAAATACTGCCTGGCTAAAATGCTGCAAAGTCTTGATGAGAGAAAGCATCAACAGATCAAGCAAAGCCATGAAAGTTATGAAGCAAGCTAGAGCTGATTATTAGAATTAGTAAAAATGATTAAGAGAGGAGACACAACCATACAGGATTTGTATATTCTGATTGACTCTCTTTTGGCAGCGAATTGGGTCAGCACCTCGGGCAGGGAACCAAAACTGAGTGAAAACTGCTCTTTCTTCATCCTAGCTCAGGCCACCAATGTCACAGCCGGGACTGAGAGAACTGCTGCATCTGTGGAAACTTCTATTCTCGTGGGGCAGAGATTGCACTGTGAAACCCTACCAACACTACCCCGGAAGGGCCTGGCCTCCGAGGTGTCTGCAGCGTGCTGCCTTCGTCGGGGCTTTTCAGAATGGGCCGGGGCCTCAGGGGTCTTCATCCCCAACGGGGCCTCTTGATTTTTGGCACCACCTTTGTTTTTGGGCCGGAAGCCGTTGTGTGGCTGTCTTCTGTGTTCGTGGCGGTTGTTGCCCTTCCCCAGTGGATCGGCTTCATTCCCACTGCCCTGTGACTTGGCAGGCCCATTTAGCCTGTTGTTATGATACTGTGGATTAAATCTCCGTCTTTGGTTAGAAGATCCATTCTACCAAAAAAGAAAAGAGGTAAGTATCAGATGTCGGTAAGTCACAGATGACACCAGTAGACATCAGGGAAACCAAATCTCTAAGCCACAGGTAAGCTTTTTTGATGCACCAGAAGAATCAGAAACATGAAGATGAGGTCAAGCAGATAAAATTCTTAATCTTAAAAGAATAGTGGACTGTTTTGTAAATGGAACTGCAAGAAAATGATGTTGAAAGAGGTTACAGAAGCATAAGACAGACAATTCAAAAACTGGGTCAAATAAAATCCATAAAGATGCTTAAACTATAGCAGAATAAAATATAAGCCAGGAGCAGAGTAAAGATGATCCTCTACTATGGAGATTTCTGGGACATTCTGTAGAGACTGATAGGGATGGGAAGCACAGAAATTCTATAAAGAAAAAGGGTGGGGTCCCTGGCTAAGCCCCACACTCAAGCCCTATTTTCCTGCTCAAATGTTGCCTTTTCCAAAACCACACTGGCCCACCCCACCCTCCATTCTGTTTCCATAAAAACCCCAGGTTCCACTGGCAGACAGCAGAGAAGAGAAGAGGAGAAGCAGCTGCATGTCAGAGACTGCAGTCTGACATCGGAGAGAAGCAGTTTGACTTCAGAGGGACGGCTTGACGGCAGGACTTTGGAGAAGAGTCCAGCCAGAGATAGCCGGACTTCAGCAGAAGAATACTTTCCCACTCTGTCCCCTTTCCAGCTCTCCCTCCTGCTGAGAGCCACTTCCATTAGCAATAAAATCCGCCGCATTTACTATCCCTCACTTGGTTCATACAACCTGATTTTTCATGGATGCTGGACAAGAGCTCAGGATACAGAAAAGTGTCACACTGACCCTCTGCCTTCATGAAAAAGCTGAAGTTCTATTGAGCTATTAAACACTCAAGCCATCCTTGGACTGCAAGGCTAAAAGAGTACTGTAACACATGTCCTCTGGGGCTCCAGGGGTCACAGGTACCACCCTAGATGCTGCTATGGGGCTGCATGGAGTTTTGATCCTGCCGTCACCCAAAAGTGCTTGCTCTAGCTCCTGTACCTGTCCACCTGCATGCTCCCCATCCCCCAAGGGGTTGAGAGCTTCATGCTGAGTAAGTGAGGCACCCCTGTTGCAAGGCCTGCAAAGAGGGCAAGGAAATGTTCCTGTTTCAAGACTATGCATAGGAATTCTAATTACACAGGTGAAGAAAAAGTAAAATTCTGTCTGTAACTTTTCTTCTCTAAAGTAGCTTTTCTAATGTTTTTTGAAACAAATATCTTCATAGTTCAGAAATATTATCTTGGGCAAATATAGGGGTGAAGCGTATCTGGCAGGTTTTGGTGGCATGCACAAATAAGGTGTATTTTCACAGAGGTAGTTCATTGTTTTTCTAAACTTTCTGCAGTTATAAGCAAAGAAATGTTGACGCCTCTACTGAAAAATCATTCCTTCAGCAAATCAGTGGCCAAGAACATAAATGGATGAGTGTAGGGACGCAATGGATTAAGCTCCTGTATGAGGAAAAGATTTCTGAACTCCTCAAGGTCAATAATGGCCAACACTCACTGCGTACTTACCATATGCCAGGCACTGAGTGAGGTTCTTCACCATGTACTACCTCATTTAACAACAGAATCACCCTTTAAGATAGTTGCTATTATGTGCTTCATTTTATAGATGAGGATAAGGAGTTTCAGGGACTTGCCCAAGGTCTATCTATGGCAGGGAAATGGTGGCATTATTCCCGCTTTATATACTGTCTCCTGACAATGTTCTTAAGTTGTAACATAAACACAAACCTGTTTTGAAAATCAAACCTCTTATGAAAACATGTAATTTTATGAGTTACAAATATATAAGGTTCTTAATTTGTGCACTGTGACTGGATGGTATAGGTTTAGGGCAGACCAACCCCCAATAATTCAGAGCCCAGAGCAAGGGTACAAATGTAGGCCCATACTCCTGGGAAAGGAAAATAAATCTTGGCAACCCCAAATTACTAAGCCAAAGGGAAAAGTTAAGCTGGGAACTGCTTAGGGCAAACCTGTCTCCCATTTATTCAAAGTCACCCCTGTGCTCACTGAGATAAATGCATATCTAATTGTCTCCTTTGAAGAGGCTAATCAGAAACTCAGAAGAATACAACCATCTGTCTTTTATCTACCTAAGACCTGGAAGCTCCCTCCTCACTTCCAGTTGTCCGCCTTTGCCTCCAGTAGTCCCACCTTTCCGGACTGAACTGATGTGCATCTTATACAAATGGACTGATGTGTCATGTCTCCCTAAAATGTACAAAGCCAAGCTGTGCCCCACCACCTTGGGCACATGTCATCAGGACCTTCTGAGGCTGTGTCATGGGTGCATGTCCTCAACGCTGGCAAAATAAACTTTCTTTTTCTTTTTTTTTTTTTAGGAAGAAAGAGAGAAAGAAAGAAAAAGAATTAAAAAAAGAAAAAGAAAAAAAAGAATGAAGGAAAGAAGAAAGAGGAAGAGGGAGAGAGAACAGGGGTGTTGCTTTATTGCCCGGACTAGAATGCAGTCTAAAAATGGGTATGCCTGTAATTGTGTTTAATAATAGAGACATAAAAAAAATGAGGGAAGAAAATAATTAACAAGCAGCCAACCAATATTTCATTTAAACCTGTAAATACGTGTGATGTAGTACTGATAAGAGTGTATATTTTGTGTATTTAAAGTGGAGAGTTCTATGAATATTAATTAAGTCTACTTGTTCCGGATCTGAGTTCAAGTCCTGAATATTGATGTTAACTTTCTGTCTCATTGATCTGTCAAATATTAATGTTGAAGTCTCCCACTATTATTGTGTGGGAGTCCAAGTCTCTTTATAAGTCTTATATATCTGGGTATTCCTGTATTGGGTGCGTATATATTTAGGATCTTTAGCTCTTCTTGTTATATTGATCCTTTTATCATTATGTAATATCCTTCTTTGCTTCTTTTGATCTTTGTTGCTTTGAAGTCTATTTTATCAGCAAAAATTGCAACTCCTACTTTCTGTTTATTTATTTTTGCTCTCCATTTGGTTGGTAAATTTTTCTCCATCCCTTTGTTTTGAGTCTTTGTGTATCCTTGCATGTGAGATGGATCTGGATGTAGCATACCAATGGGTCTTGGCTTTTTTGCCTGTCTGTGTCTTTGGATTGGGGGACTTAGTCGATTTAAATTTAGAATTAATAACAATATATGTGAGTTTGATACTGTCATTTAATGTTAGCTGGCTGTTTTGCCCATTAGTTGATGCAATTTCTTAATTATGTTGATGTTCTTTATTTTTTGGTATTTTTTAGAAAGGCTGATACTGGTTGTTCCTTTCTATTTGTAGTGGTTCTTTCAGAAGCTCTTGTAAAACAGGCCTGGTGGTGATGAAATCTCTGAGTGCTTGCTTGTTCACAAAAGATTTTATTTTTCCTTCGCTTATGAAGCTTAGTTTGGCTGGATGTAAAATTCTGGGTTGAAAGTTCTTTTCTTTAAGGATGTTGAATATTGGCCCCCTCTCTCTTCTGGCTTGTAGGGTTTCTGCTGAGAGATCTGCTGTGAGTCTGACAGGCATCCCTTTATGGGTAACCTGACCTTTCTCTCTGGCTGCCCTCAGTATTTTCTCTTTCATTTCAACCCTGGTAATCTGGCGATTATGTGCCTTGAGGTTGGTCTTCTTGAGGAATATCTTTGTGATGTTCTCTGTATTACCTGGAGTTGAATATTGTCCTGCCTTGCTAGGTTGGGAAAGTTTTCCTGAATAATATCCTGAAGCGTATTTTCCAGCTTGGATTGATTCTCTTCGTCACATTCAGGTACACCTATCAAACGTAGACTAGGTCTTTTCACATAGTCCCATATTTCTTGGAGACTTTGCTCGTTCTTTTTTATCCTTTTTTCTCTAATCTTGTCTTTTTGTTTCATTTCATGAAGTTGGTCTTCGACCTCTGATATCTTTTCTTCTGCTTGATCAGTTCGGCTATTAAAACTTGTGCATAGTTCGCGAAGTTCTCGTGTTGTGTTTTTCAGCTCCATTAATTCACTTATATTCCCCTCTAAATTGTGTATTCTTGTTAACATTTCGTCAAACCTTTTTTCAAAGTTCTTGGTTTCTTTGCATTGGGTTAGAACAAGTTCTTTTAATTCCCAGGAGTTTCTTATCATCCACTTTTTAAAGTCTGCTTCTGCTAATGGAACACAGCCTTTCTCCATCAGGCCTTGCTCCGTTGCTGATGAGGAACTGTGATCCCCCGTAGAGGGAGAGGCGTTCTGATTTTGGGTATTCTCAGCCTTTTTAGGCTGGTTTCTTCCCTTCGTTATAAATTTATCCATCTGTGGTCTTTATAATTACCGTCTTTATAGTTGGGTTTCTGAATAGACGTCCAACTTGTTGATTCCTGGCACTAAAATCTGAGCAACCCACTGTGCCGGCCAAAACAGCGGCGTTAAGGTTGATGGTGCTTTTCTGACTCTGCACCGAGAACTGCCGCACCAAGGCAGCGGCAAAACCGCCTCGCTGGCCTCAAGAGTCGCGCTGGCGACACATGGGGCTCCTCCGCTGGGAATCTCCTGGTGCGTGAGCAACAAAAATTGATCTGAAAGTGTGGCGTCCTCTCGTTCTCTGCACTTTCAGTGGGAGCTACAATCCCGAGCTGCTAGTGATCAGCCATCTTGGACCTCTCTCCTATTTTCTAAGTTACCTGGGACTTGTCTCAGATTTTCGGGGTTCATACACTATACGTCTGAATGCTGTCTCTTCCTAACTCTGGCTCCATCCCACATTGTAAGGGGGCCTTGCACACATGAATGTGGACATTGCAGCCTGCACACCTAAGCTTCGCCTCCACTCCCACCCTTCAGACCAACAGGTGTGGTTTGTCTTCAAGATGATGTATACAGGAAAGTGGTCCAAACAGACCCTGTGAGCAGGCGTGGGCCCAACTGGGAATAGAATTCCAGGATCTTGAGTGCTGACTAGCAGCATGCTTCAGAATACAGAGTGTAGATTTCAGTGGCCCTGTCTCCCTGGTCTCTCTGACTCCTTACTCTGTAGAGAGAGCCATGGCTATGCAAGGGTCAAGGTCAAGAAAGCTTACTTGAAAACACAAGGCCCAGTCCAAGGGCCCTTCTTACCTGGGTTTACAGTGTTCTTAGATATTTGAGTCTATTTCAACTTAAATGAGCCATTACCTAAAATGCTAAAACAGAGAATTGAAAAAGTATCTATACAGATAGTACTTAATCTGGCCTCCTTTGTTTTTAAAGAAACTATGAAAAATGAAAACTCATAGGCTAAATTTTAGACCTAATTATAGCGTGATATTTAATAATGAACAGAGAGGCCAGGCACAGTGGCTTGCACCTGTAATGTTAGCACTTTGGGAGGCTGAGGCAGGCAGATCGCTTGAGCCCAAGAGTTTGAGAGTAACATGGCAAAACCCTGTCTCTACAAAAATTGTACAAAAAAAATTAGTCAGGCATGGTGGCACACACTTGTAGTCCCAGCTACTCTGCAGTCTGAGGCTGGCAAATTGCTTGAGCCCAGGAGGTTGAGGCTGCAGTGGGCCAAGATTGTGCCAAAAAAAAAAAAAAAAAAGAACAAAAGTTGTGAAGATATATTTAGACTACAAGTAAAAACAGATGGATTATGATCTTTAATGAAGTTATAACATGCTCCTTATCGAGGTGCTATCTTAAAGCTCATGAAGATTTCAGGGCCTGAGAAACACCTGTCAATGTCATTAACAAGAATTCTCAAAGGCCAAGACAACAAAACCCAACAAGACACCTGTTAGAAAAGCAGCATTTTAAATGACTTACCAAAAATAAGAAGAAAAAAGAAAGACTTTCTCTTGGAGATAATAAAAGGTATCTTTATAGCATGCCCAACGTCTATACCATCAGATCTTTTTTTTTTGGATGGAGTCTAATTCTGGTGCACAGGCTGGAGTGCAGTGGTGTGATCTCGGCTCACTGCAACCTCTGCCTCCTGGGTTCAAGCGACTCTCCTGCTTCAGCTTCCCCAACAGCTGGGGTTACAGGTATGTGCCACCATGCCTGGGTAATTTTTGTGTTTTTAGTAGAGACAGGGTTTCATCGTGTTGCCCAGGCTGGTCTCAAACTCCTGACCTCAAGTGATCTGCCCACCTCAACCTTCCAAAGTGCTGGGATTACAGGTCTGAGCACTGCACCTGGTAGATCCCAATTTTTTGTTAATGCTCTAAGGATAAGGGGGAAATCACCTCCCAAAGACATACTGGAGAAGCAGAAGGAGAAGAAAGATTGTTCTTTGGGCACTTGTGTTTTTAGACGTCATAGTAGATAAGAATAAAGAATGTCATTTTGAAATGTATTCTCTTTGCTGAAATCCCAAGAGAAGACTGCACTAACTTTAGCCTCTTATTGATCAACTCAACATAAGTGGAGATTAAAATATCTTAAAAAACAAATGCCAGGTTTCCTGTCATTAGTAGTTTCAGTGGCCAGGTTCTGAATCTTGTTCCTGAGTCTCTGTGGGTCCCTTCCACATGTAGGCTGGTTTTGGGGCCCCAGGGATGGTAGTAATCCTAGCCATGAGCCTCACTCGGGTGGACTGTCTGCTCATGGGGTCAAGAGTGTATTCAGGCCACTTCCTCCACATGGGAAAGCACCTGGGAGGCAAAGACGAGAGAGACCAGGGGAGTTCCCTGGAGGCCAGTTAGGCAGTGCTGCTGGGTGGGGAGTGGGTAAGGGCAGATGGAAGGAGCCTGAGTGTGACCCCAGGAAGCCCAGCATCTAGTAGTTGCTGTTTTCTTCCTCTGGAAACAGGGTTTCCCCCACCCCCTGGTACCCTGCACCGGTGTCTGCTTACCTGCTTGTTGGCTGGCATGGCCTGGTGAGAGGGGTCGACGGTGCTGGGGAGACTGCTCACCATTTTGGGGTTTGCTGCTTTGCCTTCGGAGAGCTTATTGTGAGTGGATGATTTTCGGGAAAAATTACTCTGTTTCCCAGAGGTAGCTGCATGCACATTCAGCAGAGGCAGCAGGGAGCTGCAGGGAGTTCTTGAGGAATAGTTGTTCTTTGGATGTGTAACTGCAACAAGAAAGTGCTCAGTGTTACGAGCTGCACCTTCAACACTGCTGCCTCAGTAACCCATTAGGAAGTGCTAGGAGATGAAGAAACTGGCCAGGAGCTCTACAAAAACTTTCAGAAAGTTTTCTTTTGAAAGATGTTATTTGAAAGGGCACCTTGGTGCTTAAGAGAACAACCAAATTTCTCCTGTGGGAATCACTGAACTGTGATTACAGCATAATCATCCAAGTTGTGAGACATTTGTAAGAAATAAGACATATCTGAGCAACTTAAATATTATTCTTTAGGTCAAGAATCACCAAGGGAAAAGAGATAATGAAACCTCAAGATTCCCTCTCTGACCCTGTCTGTAAATGCACTCTGCCTCGAGATTCCCCATTACCAAACCCATTCTCACCTCCCTGATCAGTTCCCTGGACCAATGGGTACTGCAGACACAGAAAGATTGGGAGCTATGTGGGCACTCTGGCCTGTCAGAGGCACGATGTTCTTAGAGTTTGGGAATGGGGTGATACTGGATGTTAGGAATTCTGCTACTCTGGGTCAGGCATATCCCCCAAACACAGGGCCAGGCCTGCCAGCCCCTAAAGCATCTTGTATATTTCATTATTGCTCCATTATCCCACCTTTAATCAGCCCCGTTTTCTGCAGCCTCACTGCAGATGTGCACCAATTCCAAGGTCACAGGCAAGGCAAGCTGATCAGGCAGACCCCCATCAGGGCTCAGGGCTCAAGGCTCAGGCAGGTCTGCTCAGCATTTATTATGACCATTCCTGCTGCTTTGGAAAGTGATGGTTTCTGCTGGGATGATTTCCATGTGATTACACTGAATTGGAACTGGAGGGAATCAATTCAAGGATAAAACCATGACTTCCCTCTCACAGTTCACCAGAATCTGACTGCCAGCTAGAGCTTTCTTTGATTCTTAAAACTGTCACCAATTTTTGAAAGCTATTTTGTCTGTTCCCTTTGATGGATCAGGTTTAATCCCAGGGTTCTGCTAGAGGATTAGGCGGGACCAGTAAAGATCACAATACAGGAGAAATGGAAAGGCCAGGGATGCATTCCTGGTGTCTTCATTGTATTGGGAAGGTGTGACAGCAAGCTGGGCCTGTCCAAATGTGACCAGAGGATTTCTGTGGCTCCTGTGCTCACCAGATTCAGTTTTAGAAGGTCATTATTGTCTGCAGATCAGGGACCACTATTTCCGGTTCACTACCGGTACCTGTGGGTTCTCAACGTGCTCTCAACAAAGCTGAGAAGGAAAAGCCTTCGGACAATTATGGTCTCTGTCTTTCAGAATGGACAGCTAGAATTTAGTAAGGGACCATTTCTCCCACTAGATGGCACCTGAAATGCTCAGGAGGAAAGGAGGTGAAGCGGTGCCTCCCCACTGCACCTGAGATGGGTGACAGGGCATCACTCAGCATCACTGTCTTGCTCATTGAGGGCTGACGTGGAAAGAAGGGTGGGCAGTTCCCTTTACAACTGTGAACCGGACTGTTCCCTTTTTTTTAGAGATGGGGCAAAAGCTCTGGATAGAGAATGGCAAATAGGTAAATTCTTTCATAAGAAAGAGTATGGGGGAAAAAAACGAAAATAATTTTTAAAAATTCAGTCAGAAAAATCAAATAATTGCCAAAGATGTGTGGACAAGGATGCTCACAGCAGTGTTATTTATTTTATTTATTTATTTGTTTTTTGAGACAGAGTCGCACTCTGTCGCCCAGGCTGGTGTGCAGTGGTGTGATCTTGGCTTACTGCAACTCTGCCTCCTGGGTTCAAGCAATTCTTGTGCCTCAGTCTCCCAAGTAGCTGGGATTACAGGCACACACCACCATGGCTGGCTAATTTTTGTAGTTTTAGTAGAGACAGGGTTTCACCATGTTGGCCAGGCTAATTTTTGTAGTTTTAGTAGAGACAGGGTTTCACCATGTTGGCCAGGCTAACCTTGAACTTCTGACCTCAGGTGATCAGCTGTGTTATTTTAATGGTGAAAAACTAGAAGCAGTCTAAATGCAGCAACCTGAAGACTGCTGACATCAATTATATTTACAGAAATGACTGGTTAAATATGTTGATATGAAAAAATATCTACCATAGATTGTGAAGTGATAAAAGCAAATTGTATTACTATACAAGCATACAGTGTAGCACAGTATAGTTAATTATACCGTAATAGGAAGTGCAGCCAAATCTTGATTTTTCAGCTGACTGCAAGGCTGTGGGTTTCTGCATCACTCACTAGTCCTTCTTTCCTCCTTGCGGCTGTCCTTAAAGCCACTTCAGTGCTCGTTCCCACCTCCCCTTGTGGTGTAGGGGAAAATATAGCAGCCAATTTTGTTGCACATTAGCTGCTCTAATTAAGGCTTAATAGGGAACAAGCCTAAACCTAATGGCTGAGTGGAGTCTTTCATTATCTGCAGACCTCACTCAGCACAGAGAACCAAGGGCAGAGGCTCAGGGCATTGCTGAGGGGCTCACACAACAGCTGGACCCTGCACAACAATAACTGATTGTTTCCAGACATGTTAGGACACGTTAGGAAGACTCACTCTCTGCCTGACAAGTTTCTGTAGAACCAGGGCTATTTGAAATCAGAGAGGCAGTTTAACTGACAGTGTTTAAGAAAAGTTTGCGAAAGGTATAAACTAGTTGACCTGTTCTGTTCCACTTAATAAATCCTGGGGATTTACCGATGGGCAGTGGCATTTGAAGACTCTAAGTTCAAATCTTGACATTTCTGGTGACTTGTGTCATGAGCTTAGATCATTAAATCTTTTTAGACCTCATTTTAGCCCCCTGGAGGGACTGCACACCTGACATTTCCTATAGCAACTCCAAATAGCACCAAGCTTACTCACACAGAATTATTTAGCAAGTATGCAAAACTTACTTTCTCCACAGAGCATGATTTGGGCCTTCAGCTGTTCGATGTCACAGGAGAACCGGGCAGCTTTCCCGAGCTCTTCATCATATTTACGCTCACTGACAAAGTGCTGGAGGAAAGAGATGGAAAGCAGGAGCCCCACGATTACAGAAATGACCGAGGCACCCTGTGGATGCGTTCACTCTGCTCTTCCAGCGCGCACTGCGGTGCTGACCTGGTGGGAATCTTTCCAGCCCTGTTGCTGGAAGGCTTTGTGCTCAGTCTTGGTCCTGACCTGGCTGGGGCATGACCATCTTCCTGCCTGGGGAATATGTGGCGTCCTGTGTTTCTCTTGTCTGGGCCTACATGGAATGCGTGTCTGACTCATCTATTTAACCTTTTAGCACCCCTCGCCCTCCTAGTAATTTTCTGAATTGCATTCTGGTAGGGTCTTCCGAGTTTGGCCGAGTGCCTGCTAAGGTATTGACCATCAAGAGAAAACATGTCGTCCTTCCTAGACCCCCATCCCTATTTTAATAGGGAACCGGGAAGTCCACAAAGCCTTTAGTGTCTGGAAAATACAATCTTAAATGGCAGAATTTCAAGTGCTGTGAAAAGAAGTGAGAAAGAGATTATTTTTCAATTCATTTAAAATTAAGATCTACATCTAGAAGACAGGGTGAGAAATACAGAAATAACTGTGACTCAGTTCTTTCTTGAGTTTACCAGGGAGTTTAGCAATGGCAAGGAAAACAGATACCACTAACTACAATACAAGGTGGAATGTGATTGGTGCTTCAGGAATATAAAAGAGGAAGAAATTATTTCCTACTGAGGGCAATGGGGAAAGATTATGTAAGAGAGAAATTAAAAAAATTATTGAACACTTACCAGGCACTGGCCAAATTCTTAACAGATAATCTCATTTCATCTGATCACAGTATTATGAAGTCAGTACTATTATCTCTATTTTACAGATGGGGGAGTTGGGGTTCTAAGAATCTAAGAGAACATGTAATTTATCCAAGGTCACAGAAGTAGAAAATTTTGCAGCTGGACTGTTTCACTCCAACGCCTGTGCTACTAACCGTTTTATGATGGGTGGGATTTTGACAGGCAGAAATGAAACTTGGAAGATGAGTTGATTTCAATAGACCAGGAAGCTGGCAATTTTATATATCTTACTTGATGTTCTAGCAAGCTGGGATTTTTGTAGGGGGAGATGGAAGTTGGCATATATATTGGAGTCCAGTTGAGAATTTTTTTCTGAGGGGAAGGAGATATAATGGGGGAAACCAGATCTGCTTTGGGAAATTAAATCTTCATGGAGTATGAGGCTAGAGGGAGACAGTGTAGGCAGAGAGACTAGTGAAGAGGCCACTGAAATTGGCTGGGTGGGAGGCCACAGAGGCCAGAGCACAGAATGTAAGAAGAGAAAGGCCACTGACACCCTCAGCACCCTCGGGCGAGGTCCTCTTCCCCACAGGGCCTGCTTTCGGACCCAGCCAGGAGGGGGGTCACTTGACACTGTCTATCATTGCCAACCAGTTTTATGCCCCAACTTGCAATCTTGCCCCTCAAGCTAGTGGCAGCTGTGTCTTACAACCACTCTAGTTTCCTGGAAGTGGGTAAGAAGCTTAAGGGCGCGCGCACGTGTGTGTGTGTGTGTGTGTGT